>NC_022010.1:90739859-90741765 GCF_000317375.1 Microtus ochrogaster
GGTCCGGGTTGGGGAGGGGTGCTGGGGGGGCTGGGTCGTGCAAAAGAAAGACACTCCTGCAGAAAGAGCTGGGGGAGGGGGGTTTGTGCTCTCTTCCAGGACACTCTACCCCTGGATAGCACACACTCACCCGTCCAGATGGGATTCCTCAGCCACTGACAAGGGAGATACTTATGCCGTTGTCTGGAACTAGGCTTGTGGATTTGTAGATAGTGAGGAGGAGGGAGGGAATGAAAAAGGGAAGAAGCGACTTACCAGACAAAGGTGCTTCACACATGAAGAGAGTTCACGCCCCCAGGTATAGAACCAGGCTTTTTGGGATTTCTGTGGAGTGTGGTTATTTCATGGATCAGCAAGAAAGGGAAGTCATTTACTATTTTTTATTACTCCTTTCTAAAATTATGCCAGTAACAAGAAAAGAATTTATTAAAAGGAAAACGAACAGAGTAGAAAGAGGAGAATGAGCTACTGTTGCATAAGTACTCTTACATGCTAGATAATGTCATTAATACAAATACAAAAAAGTTGATGATGCAGGTTAAACAAACTTAGCATATACTCAAGGTCTTTATGTTAATAAAGAGCACAATGAAAAAGAGTCTATAGCATATAAAATACCAGAAAGACTTTTATAAACAGTGTATATATATATATATATAGTGTATACATATGTATACACACATAACTGTGTGAGTATTCATATAATATTTTTCAGTGCTGACCATTTGGTAATGGATAACCAATTGATGTCTTCTTATGTGGGGAAGACTATCCTGTTCTCACCATTCCTTAGTTGACTATAGTTCTTTGTAAAATTCTGAAACATTAAAAGATAATATTACTTTTTCAAGATTCCAAGCATCTAAAGATAAGGCAAATTTGATTGAAACTTTTTAATGTTCAGTTAGTCAGAAAGATTCAAAGGTCAAAAGTTTATTATAATCTCTAGTATATTTGTGAAATTCTTTTTTCTAGTGAATAAATATTTTTGTTTATATATTTAGAGTTTTCATTTGTTTTCTGCTCTGTCAGGCTTGAATGTTTTTAAAATTATGAATATATTAAATGCTTTCATTTGAGTTGGTGAAGGCGTTTATATTCCTAAAAACCAACAAAAAGTAATAATATCGTGGAGAAGAAAAAATTTGATTTAGTGGAAACATTGGGGAGTTTCACTATCATTTATAATGGACAAGTAATCAAATGAGGAAAAAAATCAAGAAACATTTCAGTTTAATAGAATCATTTTGAGGCATGAACTGAAAAGCCTTATTTTCAGTAATTGCTATGGTATAATGCTAAGGTTCAGAAAATGTGAGATGAAAAAGGACTAATTCTCAATTTAAAAATATTCTTTTTAGAGAATATTTTGGATGAGTGCACACTGAAATATAATCTCTCAAAAAACAAATGTAAAATAGAAAATCAAATTCTTCAATGAAAATTTTCTTACAATGATGGAACTGCTTATTAAAAATAAGTCTGAAATTTTCTTGAAATTTTAAGATCTGAAATTGAAAAACTTGATAATGATATTAATGAATGTGACAATTAGTATAACAACTTTATTCCTAAAATTCATTAGATATATTGAAAAATGTGCCAAGATACATTCCAATACTTCAGCAGTTCTTTAAATTATTTCTGAGAATTTCAAGCATAATTTAACAGAATTTAATTATTATGAGCTAATTGCATTCAAATGTTCTTAGGTTTCAATAAGTTGATCAATTTTTTCTTTACATTTGATCACTTTCTTATTATAGGTGCATTTAGCAAAGGGCATGTTCATCTTTAAATCAGCTGTCCAATGGATTTGGTCTTTTTTTTTTTAATTGAGAAAAGGAAAAAAAAAGTATCTGCCTCCTCCCAGCCTCCCATTTCCCTCCCCCTCCTCCCACCCTTC
>NC_022010.1:90743217-90756376 GCF_000317375.1 Microtus ochrogaster
AAAATTGACCACATACTCGGTAACAAAGCTAACTTTCACAGTTACAAAAAAATATTCGTAACCACCTGTGTCTTATCAGATCACCATGGATTAAAGTTAGAATCCAACAACAATGCTACCTCCAGAAAGCCTACAAACTCATGGAAACTGAACAGTCAACTACTGAACCATACTTGGATCAAGGAAGAAATAAAGAAAGAAATTAAAGTCTTTTTTGAATTCAATGAAAATAAAGAAACAACGTACTCCAACTTATGGGACACTATGAAAGCAGTCCTAAGAGGAAAGTTCATCGCACTTAGTGCCCACTTAAAGAAAACAGAGAAAGCACATATTGGAGACTTAACAGCCACCTGAAAGCTCTTGAAAAAAAGAAGCAGACTCACCTAGGAGAAGTAGAAGACTAGAAATAATCAAACTGAGGGCAGAAATCAACAAAATAGAAACACAGAAAACAATCCAAAGAATCAATGAAACAAAAAGCTGGTTCCTGGAGAAAATCAACAAGATTGATAAACCCCTATCCAAACTAATCAAACGGCAGAGAGAGAATACGCAAATTAATAAGATCAGAAATGAAAAGGGGGAAATAACCACAGACACAGAGGAAATTCAGAGAATCATTACATCTTACTACAAAAGCCTGTATAACACAAAACTGGAAAATGTAAAAGAAATGGACACTTTTTTAGATAAATACCATATACCAAAGTTAAATCAGGACCAGGTGAACAATCTAAACAGACCTGTTAGTCGCAAAGAATTAGAAGCTGTTATCAAAAACCTCCGTACCAAAAAAAGCCCAGGACCAGATGTTTTCAATGCGGAATTCTACCAGAACTTCCAAGAAGAGCTAATACCTCTACTCCTTAATGGATTTGGTCTTTTATTTCTCATGTTGTAGAATCATCTCTTCTTCATGGTTCTTTTTATCACATTTATTACTTCCTTATTTCTCAGACTGTAAATGAAAGGGTTTAATAAAGGAATTACTAGGGTATAGAAAATAGCTACAGGTATATCTTTATCTCCTTCATTGACTGAATGTGGTTGAGCATACATGAAGAGAAGGGAACCATAGAATATTGATACAGAAAGAAAGTGAGATGCACAAGTGGATAAGGCTTTCCCCCTTCCCTCCTTAGATTTCATTTTGAATATAGTGAAAAGTATATAAAAATAAGACACAAGAACTATGATAATAGTAAAGATTTGAATTGACCCTGCCAAAATAAATAATATCAGCTCATTGATATGTGTATCAGTACAAGAGATTCTATATAATGGAAGGACATCACAAAAAAAGTGCTTGATTACATGAGACCTACAGAACTTTAACCTCAACAGTAGCCCCACTTCAATCATAGGATGCACGTTTCCTGCTATGTAGGCTCCTATGGTCATCTGAAGGCAGAGCTTCATGGACATCATGGTGTGGTACTGCAGTGGGTTGCATATGGCCACATAGCGGTCATAGGCCATTGCTGCCAGAAGAAAACAGTCTGTGGTCTCAGCAAGACAGAGAAAATAGAACTGTACCATACATTCATAGAGAGAGATCTTTCTCTCCACAGAAAAGAAGTTCTGTAGCATCTTGGGAGTGATGGCACAGGAACAGCAGGAATCCATGAGAGCCAGGTTGCCCAGAAAGATGTACATGGGTGTGTGAAGACGGCGTTCAATGTAGATCAAGACCACCAGCCCAAGATTTCCAATCATGGTGATCAGATAGATGACAGAAAAAAACAGGAACAGGAGGGTCTTCAGGTCTGGGTGATCTGAAAATCCCACCAGGATGAATTCTGTTGTCACCGAGTAGTTGTTCTCAGCCATCTTTACAATTACAAAGATATGAATTGCAATGCTGAAAACACAATGCTTCCTTTTTATAAGAGGGAAGTTTCTTTTTATGCACCTCCTATTATCTCTGAAATGCAGCTAATTTTGCTTTTTCAGATTATTTATTTCCATACATTTCTGGCCTCTATGATCTCCAAATTTAACTCACATTTTTCAGGAATACTTCTGCTATTACCAAACCAAACTTTTTAAATTAGAAAAAAATTTTCTTTATGCACTTATGTATTAGGGCATATATATTTGACTTATTAATCACAAAATAATTTTAATGCATGGTTTGTTAAAGACCATTAAAATAAATTTAGTACAAAACTTTCTGTAAATGTGTTTTTGTTCAACTGAAAAATTTTAATATATTCAACATGAAAAGAAAATATTTTTGAAAATATTTGTTAATATAATAAATTTATGTTTATGAATTTCACAAAGATTAGTATGGACTAATGAATTATAGTATCTGTAAATAGAATTACCCGAAATTTAAAGAAATGACCTTTTTTTATAAACACTGAATCTGTCTGTGCCTTTATTCACACTGAGTTTTTGAAATATTTCAGTTTCTTCTCTGCTTTTTCAGGCTAGTTTATATATGTTGTTGATTGCAGTTCTGTCTGGGTGTCTTGTCTTACAACTGTGCTGTTTTCCCTGTGCTTTATTTTTTAAAGAGAACTTTGAATTTTGAGATGACCTTGTGGAGCATCGAGGTGGGCAGTCAGACTAGAGCAAGGCCAAGAAAAAGCAGTGTTCATTTGCTCTAGTAGGACAGGAGTCCCTAAACTGCATTCATTCTTTATAGAAATGTCAATGTTGAATTTATTTTAAAAATAATTATAAAAGCACATTTTGAAAAAATAAAAATGGAAAAACTCCCACAGAAAACTATGTATCTACATCCACCTTTCTCTCTCTCACTCTGTCTCTGTCTCTGTCTCTCTCTCTGTGTGTTTTGATGAGTTGAATGGCTATTTTTCTTCTAGGGTTGTTTATTTTTTATCTTCTTGGAATTGCTGGCTGGTTTGTATAGAGATTTGAGACGATACTCTAATCAAAAGTAAGGTTTTATAGTGGGACCAGAAATTACTAGTTCATTCCCATCCACAGAAAACACAATTCAGCTATGTAACATAATTCTCTACCTAATAACAAGGCAGGACCCTGGCATTCCCTGAAGATGTTACAGCCCAGGACCCTTGCTAGCATCAGAAGGCATTAGGCATTAGGGTCTCTGGCAGCATGTAAGGCTGAGCAGCCAGAGAACCTGGATGATAGTTAATTTTTTGCCTGTGATAGGGAAAGTAGGTAGCTTCCTTCCTCAGTGTGGAGGATTAGTTTCATCCTTTGACTTCAGTTTAGTGGCTGGTACTCATGAGCCAGGAATGGACCTACTCTTGTCCCCAAAGCTTTTGCCCATTCCTCAGCCTCATGCTTGTGCTACCTAAGAAAGTCGTCCCCTTGCTAGTCCAGTCAGTGGTCAGACTTCTTGAAGTATACAAAGGAGGTTGTAACTCTGAGACAGTATGTCCTGGATATAGCTATTTGTGGCTTAAAAATATTTTCATAGCAAACAAAAAGTGAAATAACTGTGAAACTTATGTCATCAAAAAATAGCAAAAAGTTAAAATATTAAAATATTATTTTTTCTAATTTTCAGTTTCTTTAGAAAATTATGCAATCTATAGTGTGCCATAGCATGTTAGAGACTCATGAAGATGGATTAATTTCTTATGTTTTTAAAACTTATAAATAAAAAGCTTACTTTTTTAAAATTTTGAATCTCAATTTCATTTTGCTTTTGAATCTACTACTTCTCAATAGTTATTGATTCATTGGAACGTGTTGACTGACAGATTGAACTATGAAATTCTATAGCTAAAATGACTTTGTTTTCCAATAATCAAAACATTGAAAGAAGGCAATAGAAATTCACTTTGCTCAATAATATTTTATATGATACATTTGAATCACTATTGCAACTACTTTAACATATGCCTGAACTTTTTAAGTGATTCATTTGCACTCTTACCTGTGTATTTAGGATTCTACCTTGTAATCATAAAGTAAGGTGGGTTACAGTATTGTACTTCATCTTGGTTCCACATATCTTGAATTTTGAGATGGCCTACAGAGTCAAGAAAGGAGTCAATACTTAGGGGAATTGAACATTTATTTAATAAATTAAAAATATTGATTTTTAAGGTAAAAAGTTAGAATGTTTCTCTTACCTGAATTGCTGAGGGTCACTTCTGAAAGTATTTACTTGCTTTATAGTGAAGATCTCAGAAGTTAAGATTACCTATGGACCTTGATCTCACAACCATGGAGACGGAAAAAGCAAAGATCACAGGCTACCCACAGGTAATAATAGTTATGTACCTTGTACTGGAAACTTAAAGTCTTCTGTCAAATCCTGAGAGAATTTCCCAACACTGACATCAGTATTGTTCTGCAGAGAATTTGAGTCCTTACAAATATGAACTATTCTAAACTAATTAAAAGTTCCCAATGAAGGTATGATCTTTAATAAAATAAGGTTGAAGATTATCTTGGTAGTTTGAGTGTAACTGACCTAACTCATTAAATTCTCCTCCACATTTGTACATATAATATAAATCAGATAGAAAATAGTCTGCAGTGACTTTGACACTATAATGGGAGATATTGAATTAATGTAAGTTTGAGAACAATTAGCACTGGATAGAATAGATAGCTCAACATCCTCATAAGTATGAGGACCTGATTTCAAATACCTAGAACTCATTTCAAAATTGTGGGTATATTTTCATGTGCTTGTAGGCCTAGTATTTGGGTGAGGTTTGGGAGACAAGAGGATTTTTAGAGCTTCCTGGCAATCAGCATAGGTCCAGGTTTAGTGAAATTCTTTGTCTACTGCATGGAAGATGGATAGTAATAGAACAGGACATCCAATGTCCTTCTCTATCCTCTGTGTTCATGTGTGTGTTCACATACTTCCATACACTTATGTACATAAACTCAAAACACATATGCTATACACAAATAAATCTTCAACTCATTGATTTTATGATCTACTATACTAAAAAGATTGCCTGAGTATTTGTACTTTTCCCCTCATTTTTTTGTCTTTGTGTGTAGTGGCATTTAATTGTTTCTAAAATAGAATTTCTACTTATTAAGGTATGGATTTTTTCTTTTTCTTTATTTCTTCATTCATGACCCTCCCCTCCCAGGGTCTTTCCTCCACCTCAGTCTTCTCTCTGACCTCCACTTCTCCTTCATTTTTCATTCAGAAAACTGCAGGCCTGGCATGGATATTGATTAACTTCACATTTCATGCTTCTCAGCACTGCAATTTTGTATTAAATAGCTGTAAGTCAAGAGTGAGTCATTAGCTTCTTGGGAGCTCATTTCATAAAAGTGAGCTAAATCTTTAGAATATACGTACTGTCTCAATAGCTAAAGTAGATACAGTATACTGGACAGGAGTAGTAAGGGCATGGGAATAAACCTGTTTGAGTTAAGAGCTTGGATTGTAGAAATAATTTTAGATAAGAAGCTCATAATGCAATGCAGTTGGGGTAAAGATGTATAAAATGCTGACACCAGTATGATTCACGTTGTGATGTAAAGCAGAAAAAACATCTTATTTAGAAGTAGGTGTGGGGATGGAGACACAGATAAACACAGGGATAAGGATTGGAGTAGGGATATGAATAGTGATGGAGATACGATTAGTGATACAGCTGGAGCTCAAGAGAAATAGAGACAGCCAATGCATATGTAGTTATGGAGTAGAGAGTATAGGTAGTCTAGCCTACTCACTGAGCTCCAAGACAGTGACAGATTTTATGCCCATGATAAAGATGTGGAAGGTTCCTTAGGAATGACACTTGAGGTTGTGTACTGTCCTTTGTTCACACACACACACACACACACGTCAGATACATCCCCCTCAATTTCCTGGTCCTACATTTTTTCCCTTAATTTAATTTTGTTCTTTATTCTGCCAATACCTTAAACAGGTATAAAAGACACCAGACATTTTCATTCCACAAACACTGGACAGGAGCAAAGAGACCAGCTATGCCAGGATGTGGCCAGCACCCAGCCATCTCAGGTCCCCCCCCGCCCAGATAACACCTGCAAATAAGCCAGAAGCAGTCTTGAGAACCTGCTGCCCCAATTCTGTCAAGCTGTGATATCTATTCTCCCGCTTTTCACTATAAAAAAGAGCTGGGAATGTTATGATTGCTCATACAAGCCATACCCACTCCCTCCCCCATCCACTGAGGCAGGCTGATCTTCAGCTTCTGGCCTAAGCTCACTCTCTTTTCCATCTTCCTCTCAGAGAGGCAGCTTCGCTTCTGCCTCTCTCCCCACTTCTCTGCCCCCCTTTCTCTTTCCCTGTCCTCTTCTCCTGCCTCTCTCTCCTCTAAGTAATCAATACCCAATTCTATTCTGCACAATGTGTGTGTCCATGTGCCTCCTACCCGCCACTTGCTCACACCACCAGGCTAGCTGGGACCAGCCCTCCCGTCATGTGTCTCCCTGCCTGGGACCTGCTACCACTTGGTGACCAGCAGCCATCTCTGTCTGGGACAGGCTGCTTTTAGGGCCTGCTGCCTGCTGCCACATGGCCCTGCCTGCTACCAACATTTGGGGACCTACAGCATTTCTGCTGCCTACTGCAGCCATGGATCTTTCAGCATTTTTTAAAAAATCATAAGACTCCTGTTGGTTTTTATGCCAATACCAGTCTGTTTTCAGTACTATAGCTCTGTAGTAGAGTTTAGAGTCAGGGCTTGTGATGCCTCCAGAAGTTCTTTTATTGTTCAGGATTGTTTTGGCTATGCTGGGTTTTTTGCTTTTCCATATGAAGTTGAGTACCATTCTTTCAATGTCTGTGAAGAATTTTGCTGGGATTTTGATTGGCATTGCATTGAACCTGTAGATTTCTTTTGGAAATATTGCCATTTTTACTATGTTAATTCTTCCTATCCAAGAACATGGGAGATCATTCTACTTTCTGGTGTCTTCTTCAATATCTTTCTTCAAAGATTTAAAGTTCTTGTCATACAAGTCTTCCACTTGCTTGGTTAGAGTTACTCTGAGATATTTTATGCTATTTGTGGCTATTGTGAAGGGTGATATTTCTCTGATTTCTTTCCCAGCCCTTTTATCATCTGTGTAGGGAGGGCTGTTAATTTTTTTTGAGTTAATCTTGTATCCTGCTACTTTACTGAAAGTGTTTATGAGTTGTAGAAGTTCCTTGGTAAAAATTTTGGGTCGCTTATGTAAACTATCATATCATCAGCAAGTAGTGAGAGTTTGACTTATTCTTTTCTGCTTTGTATCCCCTTGATCTCCTTTTGGTGTCTTATTGCTCTATTTAGGACCTCATGAACTCTATTGGATAGATATGGAGAGAGAGGACAACCTTGTTTTGTTCCTGATTTCAGTGGGATAGCTGGGAGTTTTTCTCAATTTAGTTGAATGTTGGCTGTTGGCTTGCTGTATATTGTTTATAATGTTTAGGTATGTTCCTGCTCTCTCCAAGACACTGAGAGAAACAATTAACAAATGGTACCTTCTGAAACTAAAAAGCTTCTGTAGAGCAAAGGACACGGTCAAATAAGACAAAAATGACAGCCTACAGAATGAGAAAGATCTTCACTAACCTCATATCAGACAGAGGTCTGATCTCCAAAATATACAAAGAACTCAAGAAATTTTGTCATCAAAAGAACAAATAATCCAGTAAAAAAATGGTTACAGTCCTAAAAAGAGAACTCTCAACAGAGGAATCTAAAATGGCTGAAAGACACTTAAGGAAAGGTGCAACATCCTTAGACATCAGAGAAATTCAAATCAAAACAACTCTGAGATTCCATCTTACATCTTCTAAGAATGGCCAAGATCAAAAATACTGATGACAACTTAGGTTGGAGTGGTTGTGGGGAAAAGAGAACACTTTTGCACTGATGGTGGGAATGCAAGCTGGTATAGCCCCTTTAGATATCAGTGTGGTGATTGCTCAGAAAATTAGGAAACAACCTTCCTCAAGACCCAGTAATACCACTTTTTGGTATATATCCAAAGGATGCTCAATCATACAACAAGGACATGTGCTCAACTATATTCATAGCAGCATTGTTTGTCATAGCAAGAACCTGGAAACAACCTAAATGCCCCTTGACTGAAGAATTGATGAGGAAAATATGGTACATTTACACAATGGAGTACTACACAGCAATAAAAAATTTTGATTTTTTCAGGCAAATGGATGGAGCTAGAAAACATTATTCTGAGTGAGGTAACCCAGACCCAGAAAGACAATTATGACATGTGCTAACTCATACATGTTTTTCAAACATAAAGCAAAGAAAACCAGCCCACAAATCACAATCTCAGAGAATCTAGACAAAAAGGTTGACCCTAAGACAGACATAAATGGATCTAATCTACATGGGAAGTAGAAAAAGAGAAAATCTCCTGAGTAAACATGGAGCATAAGGACCTTAGGAGAGGGCTGAAGGCCAGAAGAAAAGCAGGGAGGGGAGTAGAGAAAAAATGTAAAGCTCAAAAAAGAGAGAGAGAAAAAATGTGTATTACCTTGCTTTTTTTCCAGTTTGCTCTTTCTGTTTCTTGGTGTGTGATTTGGAATTCCTCTCTATAAGCTTGAACTTGTCTTATTGCCATCGGTTAATAAAGAAGCTACTTTGGCTTATGACAAGGCAGAATATAGGTAGGCAGGAAAACTAAACTGAATACAGAAAGAAAGAAGACAAACTCAAGGAGATGCCATGTAACTGCCCAAGGAGAAAAACACCAGATATTTACCAGTTAGCCACAGCCTCATGCCAATACAGGGATTAATAGAATGGGGTTGATTTAAGATATAAGAGCCAGCTAAGTATATTCCTGAGCCACTGGCCAAATAATCTTGTAAGTAATACAGTTTCTGCATGATTATTCAAGTCTGGGTGGCCAAAAAAGAAAAGAACAGTCTCCATTTACAGGTGTGCTGACAATGTGATCAGTCACCTTCCTGCTCCCGTTGCCTGTTATCATCACATCCAAGTCATGTGACTTTTAAACAACTGTGAACAGAAAACCAAATTAAACCATTTCTTCAATAGATTGCTTTTAGTCATAGTGTTCTATTACAGCTACAGATAAGTAATGAATGCAGAAGATGGCAGCAGAAGTGGGTTATCCATGTAAAGAAACCAACCATCTGTATTTGGGGGAGAATATTGAAGACTTTGAAACTTTTGAATAGAAAAGTAGTAATGGAATGTTCTATGAAGAGATTAGTAGATTATGGGTTTGGAGCCTAGTGTATGGATTTAACAAAGTAATGATTATCTCTGAGTCACCAATAACACATCATTGTCACATTACATGAAGAGTTATAAGCACTCCCCCTTGGAGTCATTTAACCAATTTGAATGTCCAGGTTTGAACTCTTTATTTCATATTCCCAGGGTCTTCCACCTTCTGTCTGTACATTGTGTGAGTTTGAATGTCTTTCATTGTTTCTAACTATGTGTCTATCCCAAAAGAATGTGTCCCTTTTATTGGACAACGTGGAAAGGAAGGAACAGGATATTTTGTAAGAATTGTTAGCAGAATTTTAGAGGTGATTAAGTCAGTGGCTCCTAGTGATCCCATCTGACCCAGAGAACAAACAATACTACAAACATCATTTTTATCATCCATAAACATTGAGTTCATCATTTGGGGTGTATTTTAGAACATTTCTTTTCATCTCTGTATTTACTGCTTTTTATAAAAGATATACATATATTATTCTGGGCCCGGGGTAAGGAAGATGGTTTTATTTAAGATACAATTGTGAATACATAGGCAATATAAGGCCACTAAGTTTTACTGCTACATTGTTCTTTTAAAAGAAGGTTATGCAAATGTGTTAAGTACCTTTGAGGATAGTAGTCTTAAATCTTAAATGATTTGAAGGTATATCATTAACCTAGGCTGTAAGTATACAGCCTAAGAGACAGTGGTAAGTAGAATAATGTATTCTGTGGGGCCTGGTTCATGAAATTTCAGCGGGAAATAATCACTGGATTAGCAACTGGGCTAAAGACCATTTGCATTATGTTTTAGTGAAATAACTCCTGACTGCCTATGTCTTGAGAATTATATGAAGATGAATTATGAAGTTTTGGATTAGTTTACTTAATGGAGAAAATTTCAAAAGAGCAAATGTTGAGGCTCGGAAGTTATTATTGTTTACTCTACTACAGGCATAAAATGAAAGAAAAAATAGGGCAAAAAGAAATAGAAAATGTACAGTTTGGAGAGAAAAAACCATCAGTACTAAACATTATAGTGAAGGTATAAGATAAAAATGAGGTTGTAATTGAGATTCCTCTTGCTCTGCAGTGAAACAATCAGAAAGGTACACTGAATGCAACACCCTACCCAGGTAAACTTTCAAATTTTGAAACAGTATCTAAAGGCTTTCTGCTTCTAGAAACTGCATACAAAAGGTAAATCTGATAGAATTTTGAGTTTAAACCATCTAGCTTTGGACATTTTTTGGTTAGGAGATTTGTAATGGCTATTGATACTTCCATAGGAGTCTATTTAAATTGTTTATCTGAATTTGCTGTAACTTTTGGAAGTAGTATCTATGAAGAAATTTGTCAGTTTATTTTATATTTTGCAGTTTTTTGGAGTACAGGTTTTGAAGTATGACCTAATGATTCTCTAGATTTCCTCAGAGTCTATTATAGCCATCTCTTTTGTTTCTGATTTTGTTAATTTGGATATCCTCTCATTCCTTTTAGTGAGTTTGAATAAGAGTTTATCTATTTTCTTGATTTTCTAGAAGAACCAACTCTATATTTCATAGATTATTTGTATTTATCTCTTGTTTCCCTTTTATTAGTTTCATCAGGTAAGATGGGAAAAATTGTATGTGGCTGGTCATTTAAAAATTTTACAGTGAAATCTGTAACTGGTTAGGATAGTGATCTCTGAGGAGAGAAAACCTAGAGTGGGCAGAGAGGTTGGATCTTTCTTATCTCTTTCAAATAAAAAATTGCAATTTCTGAATCTTTACTGAAGATATAATATTCACAACACTTTTTCTTATTAGCTAAAATAACATTGATTTAGCTGCAAATCAGGAGCAGCATCTTGAAAATATTTCCCCAAACCTTGCTTCTTCTCTCCCAACATGTAGTGTTGTCTTCTTTTCATTTTCTAATCTCAATTTGACCTTGTTTTGGTAAATTATAAGGGTAATGAACTGATAATCATTATTAGAAATACCTTTAATAATTACTGTTTTAAGTATAAAATTTATTTTGCCTTATAGTTTGTGATGTTTTGGTTCATGACTGGTTGACAGTTTTGAATCAGGCCTTCAGTGAGGCAGCACATCCCTGCATATATGTGTAGTAGAACATATTACTCATCTTGTGATGGAATGCAAAAGGAGTGGAACTTTTATGTCACTACCATGCTGCTTTATTAAATATAGGTTCATAATACAGCTTGAAATACAGCATGGTAACACTAGCACAAGAAATCACATAATTGTTCAACAGAAATTAATATGTTTACACTATTTACATTCTTTTTCTGAGCTTTTATACAACAATATGTAGCTAAAAAATGAAACAAATTTATATATCATTAAAAATACAAAATATTTATGGAAAATTTAGCTGTGAAAGTATAAATTTTGGGTCTTGATAAGTTGTTACATTAGTAAAGAGAGTCATATACAAGCATAAGAACCAAAGTTCAGACTCTCAGCATTCAAGTGAAAAACCAGACATAACTTCACACTTCTAAATTCCCAATACTATGGGGACAGAGACAAATCAATCCTGGGAGATGCCTGGTCTGCTGGCAGAGCCAAATATAAAGGTTCTGTAATCAGTGTGGATCTCTGTGTGAAATGTTAACTGTACTGTATATATTTACTCCTAGGAATTTCAGTGTTTCAGGCTTCAAATTGAGGTCACTTAGATCTATTCTTTGTGCAGGGTGGAGAATATTAATCTGATTCTATTTTTCTTTATGTGGATGTTCAGTTTGCTCAGCACCCTTTGGTGAAGATTCTCTCTCTCTCTCTCTCTCTCTCTCTCTCTCTCTCTCTCTCTCTCCATATATATATATATTCTTCTCTCATGTATTATACCCCAACTGTAGTTTCTCCTTTCTCCCCTTCTCCAATTCTTTCCATCCCCACTCCTCTATTTCCCAGATCCTCTCTTCCTTTTTCCCTTCAGAAAAGAACAAGCCTCCCACGGAAATCAACCAAATACAGTAGAACAAGTTACAGTTAGATTAGGCACATACCCTCATATTGATGCCGAACAAGGCAATCCAATATGAGAAAAAGTTTTCTTAAAGAAAGCAAAAGAGTGAGAAACACCACCCAATAGAACTGTTAGGAATCCCATAAAAATATCAAGCTACATAACCATATATACAGAGAACATAGCTCAGACCCATACAAAATTCCTGGTTATTACTTCAGTTTTTGTGAGCACCAATGGCCCCTTCTTATTTGATTTTATAAGCTCTTTTATGCGATATCCTTGATCTTTGGCTCATACAATCCTTCTTCCCTCTCTTCCACATAATTCCCTCAATTCCTCTTGATGTTTCAGTGTGGGTCTCTGCTTATGAGCCTATAAATTTATGGATGAATCTCACTGATAATTATTATGCTTTACTCAGGGTAATTTTTTCTAGTTCCATAGGTTTGCCAGCAAATTCAGGATGTCATCGTTTCGAAGAGTTGAGGAATACTCCATTTTGCATAAATGTGCATTTTCTTTTTATTTTTTTTAATTTGTTTTCTTTTAGGCTCTCTCTCCTCAGCTGCACAAGGACATAGTTGAGTACATCTCTCCGAACCAGTGGGAACCTCTCTAGAGTCAAGGCTCTTGCCAACCCTAAAATGCCTCCCTTAATTAAGATATATACTTCCTTGCTTCCATATCCATCCTTCCATTATCCCAACCATCCCATTCCCTCAAGTTCTTTCTATCCTCCCCTTCTCACTTTTCTCTCCCCATCCCCCTTTTCCCCTATCCCACCCCATCCCCCAGTTCCCAGTTTTTGCCCGGAACCTTGTCTACTTCCATATCCATGTTTGTCTTTGGGTTCACCTTCTTATTTAGCTTCTCTAGGATCACAAATTATATGCTCAGTGTCCTTTATCTATGGCTAGAAACCAATTATGAGTGAGTACATCCCATGTTCATCTTTTTGGGTCTTGGATACCTCACTCAGGATAGTGTTTTCTATTTCCATCCATTTGCATGCAAAATTC
>NC_022010.1:90758827-90762100 GCF_000317375.1 Microtus ochrogaster
CCAGCTTTTTGTTTTATTGATTCTTTGGATTGTTTTGTGTGTTTCTATTTTGTTTTCTCCATTTATAGTGAATGAAAACTTGGCTGGGTATAGTATTCTGGGCTTGCATCCATGGTCTCTTATTTTCTGCAGTACATCTATCCAGGAGCTTCTGGCTTTCATGGTTTCCATAGAGAAGTCAGGTGTAAGTCTGATAGGTTTACCTTTAAAAGAAACTTGACCTTTTTCCTTTGCAGCTCTTAATATTCTTTCTTTATTCTGTATGCTTTGTGTTTTGATTATTATATGGCGAGGGGATTTATTTTTGATCCAGTCTATTCGGTGTTCTGTATGCTTCTTGAACCTTCATAGGTATATCTTTCTTTAGGTTGGGAAAGTTTTCTTCTATAATTTTATTAAATTTGTTTTCTCGATCGTTGAGCTATACTTCTTCTCCTTCTTCTACCCGTATTATTCTTAGGTTTGGTCTTTTTATTGTGTCCCATATTTCCTGAACGTTTTGTGATGAGAATTTGTTGGTTTTGCTCTTTTCTTTGATTGGTATGTTTATTTTCTCTATGGAATCTTCAGTGTCTGAGATTCTTTCTTCTATCTCTTGTAATCTGTTGGTAGTACTTGTCTCTGTAGTTCCTGTTCATTTACCTAAATTTTCCATCTCACCCCTTCTGCCTCCTTTCCCTCTTCGGGCACATAACATCACCCAGCTCAGCCTGTTTGTGCACTGGGACCGAATCATGAGGGCAACCAGGTGGACGGTAGTTCCCTTGTCTCAATAGCCTGCCTGCAGCAAGCAAGATATACCCTTTGTTTATGACTACCCAAGCAGCACGGAGATTGGATCTCAGCACCAGGAGAGCCATCACTGTGCTGAGTGAGTTTCTGACCTGCGGCAGCAGCCAGCGACACAGAACTCAGATGTTCCTAGATTTTCCATCTCCATCCTTCCCTCCGTTTGTGTTTTCTTCATTGCTTCCATTTCATTCTTCAAGTCTTGAACCGTTTCCCTTACCTGTTTTATTGCTTTTTCTTGTTTCTCTTGGTTTTCTTGGGTTTTTTTGAGAGATGTATTAATTTCCTCAACCTTTTGTTTGTAATCTCTAATTGTTTATGGCAGTTTTTCACCTCCTGTTTACGGTCTTCTATTATTTTCATATAAGTCACTTTTGAGTCGATTTCTTCTAATTCTTCTGGAGTAGGGTGTATGATTCTTATTTCAGGATCCCTGGATTCTGGTGATGTCATGTTCCCTTTCAGTTGTTGGAGGAATTCTTGCATTGGCGCCTTCCCATCTCTTCCTTCAAATGGAGCCAAGAGAGGCCTGGTGTCTTGGTCCAGTCTTTGCTGTGACTGACTCTCTGGGTGTATCTCCTCAGTGTAGAAGCAGGAACCGTTTCCTTCCAGATGGAAGTCCTCAGCACCAAAACATGGTCGCCTGGTAATCCAATGACAAAAGGGCAAACTTGGGGGGCAGGGTAGGGTCGAGTAGAACACAGGAGACCCTACAGTACAAGCTGAAGGTGCCTGCGCTCCCTTGCAGGGGTCCTTGAGGCCTGCCCCGGTAGGCAGGCACTCACTGCTCTGGGTGGGTAGCCTTAGTGTAGGAGCAGAAAACTGATCTTGAGCAAAGGACCTAGCAGACAGCAGGGCAGGCTTGGCAGGGAGTCTGGGGGGCTGGGTCATGTGTAAGAAAGTCAGCCCTGCAGCAGGAGCTGAGGGAGGGGGTTTGTGCTCTCTTCCGGGACAATCCACCCCTGGATAGCACACACTCACCCTTCCAGATAGAACTCCTCAGCACCTAAAGAGGGATGCCTGGTAGCCCAATGGGCCAGGGACAAAAGGAAGAACGTGTCAGGCAGGGCGGGGTCCAGTAGAACACAGGAGACCCTGCAGCACAAGCTGAAGGTGCCCCCACTCCCAGCTCTTTGGTTGAAGAACATAAAGTTTGATTTCAGTTTCTGACTATTATGAATAAATGCCCATTCATATCATTGGTCAGGGCTGTCTAAATAACATTAGCTATTTCTGTTGCTTGTGGCCCCTCCCAAAGACTAAAATTATAACCCTGTTGTGGAAGAAACCATACACTTAGAACACAGGTCTTGGATGATGTAATCTGGATCAAACCAGAAAGTCTCCTTCCTGAGGCCTTGCTTCCATAGTTACAGAGAATACCATCCAATCTGTCAAGTGAGGTAAGAAGAAAATACCATCCAAGCTGCCAAGTGATGGGAGAAATTAGTAGTCTTCATTAGTTGCAAAACCTATGGACCACAACAATGATGACCATGACCAGATATCTTTAATGTGCAATAAGTGGTACTCACATTCTGGTGGGAAACAACATCTGTCTTGTTGGACTCAAGGCCCACCCAATAGGATGAAAATTATGCCTGGTGCTAGAAGGCTAGACAACTTTCCATAGCCATTGAGTTCATAGGCTGTACAAAACAAATTATTACCATCACTTTGCTAGATCGACATAATTCCTTACTACATTCTGAATCTTGTCTCTGTATCCATAAATAAGCCTAATTGCCACCTGTCATCAAAGAAACTTCTTTTATCCCCTATCTTCTTTTATTGATTTTTTTATTGAGCTCTACATTTTTCTGAACTCCCCTCCCTGCCTCTTCCCTCCCCCTTCAACCCTCCCCTAAGGTCCTCATGCTCCCAATTTACTCAGGAGATATTGTCTTTTTCTACTTCCCATGTAGATTAGATCTCTGTAAATCTCTCTTAGTGTCCTCATTGTTCTCTAAATTCTCTGGGATTGTTGATTGTAGGCTGATTTTCACTGTCTCACTGCTATTCTCTCAGTCTCTGGAAACATTGATTCTCACACTCTGTGATGTCACTGTCATTAGATTCCAAAACTGAGGTCATACAGAACTTGTATTTCTGTGTTCATCTTACTTCACTCAGCATAATGGATCTTTCTCTTTTAATATATATTCTATGTCATGCCTTAGAGTTTTATACTTGATGTGGATATCTGTGAAGATAGTATTTCTTATTTATGTATAAATTTTCTTGTTAACCCTGTAGTTATTAGGGTCTTCTCTACTCATTGTTAGACTAAGAATGTTTTCTGTTTAATTGCTTTATAAAACTTGAATTTAATGAAATTACAATATCTGCAATAAATTTAAATAAAAGTAATTTCTAGGAAAATAACTGGATGATTACATAAATAAAATCCAATTAGGAATATTTATATCGCCGGGCGGTGGTGGCGCACGCCTGTAATCCCAGCACTCGGGAGGCAGAGGCAGG
>NC_022010.1:90762200-90762701 GCF_000317375.1 Microtus ochrogaster
GGTTTGCCAGTATTTTGTTGAGGATTTTGGCATCGATATTCATGAGCGAGATTGGCCTGTAATTCTCTTTCTTGGTTGAGTATTTGTGTGGTTTTGGTATCAGAGTAACTGTGGCTTCATAAAAAGAATTTGGCAATGCCTCTTCTGTTTCTATATTGTAAAATACATTAAGGAGTAAAGGTATTAGGTCTTCTTGGAAGTTCTGGTATAATTCTGCATTGAAACCATCTGGACCTGGGCTTTTTTTGGTAGGGATGTTTTTTATAACAACTTCTAATTCTTCGCTACTAACAGGTCTATTTAAGTTGTTTATCTGGTCCTGCTTTAACTTTGGTATATGGTACTTATCTAAAAAAGTGTCCATTTCTTTTACATTTTCATATTTTGTGGCATATACACTTTTGTAATAAGATGTAATGATTCTCTGAATTTCCTCTTTGTCTGTGGTTATGTCTCCCTTTTCATTTCTGATCTTGTTAATTTGCCTATTCTCTCTCAGCC
>NC_022010.1:90762801-90785079 GCF_000317375.1 Microtus ochrogaster
GAACCAGCTTTTTGTTTTATTGATTCTTTGGATTGTTACACAGATAAACCTTGATGTTTTACAGAACAACGACAAAAATATAATCTATTTAAAAGGGGAATCAGACATCTTATGAAAATTAAAAGTATTTAGAAATATGAAGACTTTTAGAAAGACATTTAAGAATAAACATTGTCATTTGAAATCTAATGCAAGAAACAGAAATGGTGACTATATTCCTTAAGGTGGATACTTAAAATTGAGTGATAAGAAACAATGTCATAAATACTTTAAAATTTCCTGCCTATGAAACTATTAGGAAACTAAGAGAAAGAGAAAGATGAGAGTGGAAGGTTCACTAAAATTTTAACACATGATAATGGCACTAATTACATTAATTCTAGTAATACTTTTATAGATGTAAATTTATGTTGCGGGAGCTCCTTCTGCTCAGCCAATAGCCACTGAGAAACCAGCCCATTGGGGCGTGGTCTCTCTCCCTTTAAAAAAGTGGCCACTTCCCTCTGCTCACTCTCTGGCTTCCTGCTCAGCTTCCAGCGACTAGGCTCCCTTCCTGGTTGCGCAGAGGGCTGTTGTCTGGGACTGTGATCTGTAAGTTTTCCCCCCTTAAATAAATAACCATTCTATTAATCATAATTCCAAACTGGTGTGGGATTGTTCGTGACTTACGCCTTCACATTTATCTCTACCTCATGGAGTTGAATGTAGGAACACAGCCTTGCACATACCAACTTTACATAAATTCTGTTTCTCAACCCATAAATATTGCCAAACAAAACCAAAACATAGTTGCATACAAAAACAGATCTATAAAATGTGGTCAAGCTCACTGTAGATTAGGAATGAAAAGAATTTGGTTCCAGTTGATTGCACAACATTTTGTGGTATTATTCAGAAATCCAAATTTCTTTTCAAATTCCTTTGTTCCCAAATGATCCTTACTGTTTCTCTGTTCAATAAAATTTCCATTAAGCAAGATCAATGAGGCACAAGAAATCAAATATGTGAACAATAAAAATGATGTTAAAGCCAAATTTAGTGGTGGCTATTAGATTTAACTTCAAAATCTCATCTCTTTTATCTTTAATTAATACATTTGGTTTAATTGTGTTTGAAGGAATATCCTCTCAGATTAAGTCTCTGTAGAAATACCTAATGTCAATGCCAAGAAACTCCCTTTAGAATTGTCACTGACCTATCAATGGAAGGAGTGTCCCAGATTCTCATAAATATCCCCCAATGCTTTTAGGCCTCTGGAACTATCAGGGGAATGTATTTGACTATATAGCGTAAAGGGCAGTGAGCTCACAGTATGTGGATGGCTTTCAAATTTGTTTTTGAAAATGGAGACACAAATCTAAAATGCTTCAGCATTTGTTTTACATTTTATCCATTTATATTTATTTTGTCTCTGAACTGAATGAAGATCTACTGAAAAGATGGAATGAAGCAGTTGGTGGGTTACTCTGTCCATTCTGCTCTCAAAATCACCGTAATCCTGTCAACAAATAAACAGGTACACTACTCAGAACTTTGAAAACTAATTCCAGGAAGGGCAGTACAATTGTGTCCGATTTGGTTTCATACTAAAGAAAGAAAAATGAGTTTTCACATAGTGTGCTTTGGTATAATATTTTTAAAATTGATTTGCATTGTCTATATTTATATACAAATATACCTATTTGATTAGCTCAGTGTATGTTGCTAAAAGTATTTTTTCCAAAAAACCCAGAATTTGAGAGATATTTTGGTGTTATAAATTAAGTTATAAATGACAGTTTATTTTATCTATTTATTTATTATCCATTGATGATACAGCACCAGAAAACCTATTCATGTTATGGGAGTGAAACAGAAAGCAGTTTATTAATTCCTGTAGAGACAATTAAAATTAAAAAAAAACAGTAGTTACAGGGTGATTTTAAAGCAACGCTATTTAAATAACTATTGTACTCTGTTCTTTAAAAAATATCTATTTAAGCTCTACTAAAGCCAAATAATTGTAGTGATTTGTAGGAGCACAAAATGATTACAACAGTAAAAATACATGGTGTTTCTGTATTTGAATATTTCAGTATTATGCCTGACAAACTAAAATCTAATAAATTTGGGTGGTAATTGAGTTTGGAGGAAAAGTATAAATAATCACATAAATATAAAACATTTATTGCACTCAATATAAGAAAAACATTGCTTTATCCTGACAATATTGGTGAGTACACAACAGGTTTTTTTACTTTTACATATCAATGTGTATGATGTCAGTAGACAGAATGTCAGTAAGACTCATAATAATGGACATATGTAAAACACTAGAAACTATACAGAAAATACCAGTATAGAGGAATGTTAGGTGCAATTCTTTGGAAATTTATTAAACAAGAGACAGAGTGGATCCTGAATATCTTGTAATCAGTAGAGAAATAATTTAAGAGAAAAATATAATATTCCACAATCTTAACCAAACTTAAAAGTTTAATTGAAACTTCATTTAAAAAATCCCACAATAATTCTAGTGGGACACAAAAATAATAAAGGAAAATATTTTTCAAACATTAAATTCCATGATGATTTTTATCAATTATTCACTAAAATATTTACTTGGAAATTTATTTTTAAAGATCTCACATAGAGCCTATAGAATTTTCTTTGAAAAGAACACAATAGAGTTCTTTCAATATGGAAAAATAGAAAATCACATAGGCTGAATATGAATTTTAAAAGAGACATATAAGAATGCATGTGAGGCATCTAGGAGTTAAACAGAAATCTCCAAAATTATACTAATATGCACAATCAATGAGTGATTTCTTTTCATACAACTTAACCTACCATGACATATTTCAGGAAACTGCTAAGGTAAATTGAAGATATCCTTACCTGCTCACTGTAACTGCAGAGGGAGACTAACACATATTCTGTCTCTAATATTAATCAAACTTCTTAACAATTTTTATCTCATCAGAAAAAATGAGAATGGATAAGACCAATCACTCTTTAACAACAGAGTTCATCCTGGTGGGATTCTCAGATCACCCAGAGCTGAAAACCTTCCTGTTCCTGGTGTTCTCTGTCATCTATCTGGTCACCATGGTGGGGAATCTTGGGCTAGTGGTCTTGATCTACATGGAACGCCGTCTTCACACACCCATGTACATCTTTCTGGGAAACCTGGCTCTCATGGATTCTTGCTGCTCCTGTGCCATCACTCCCAAGATGCTAGAAAACTTCTTTTCTGTGGACAGAAGGATTTCTCTCTATGAATGTATGGCACAGTTCTATTTTCTCTGTGTTGCTGAAACTGCAGACTGCTTCCTTCTGGCAGCAATGGCCTATGACCGCTATGTGGCCATATGTAACCCTCTGCAGTACCACACCATGATGTCCAAGAAGCTCTCCGTTCAGATGAGTGTAGGCACCTTCATTGCCAGTAATCTGCACTCTATGATTCATGTAGGCTGTCTTTTAAGGTTAACTTTTTGTAAATCAAATCGGATTGATCACTTCTTCTGTGATATTCTTCCACTCTATAGGCTCTCCTGTACAGACCCTTTTATTAATGAACTAATGATATATATTTTTTCAATGCCAATTCAAGTCTTTACCATTGCCACTGTTTTGGTCTCTTATTTCTACATTCTTTTTACTATTTGCAAGATGAAATCCAAGGATGGGAGAGGAAAAGCATTTTCCACTTGTGCATCCCACTTTCTTTCTGTGTCAATATTCTACATCTGTCTTCTCATGTATATTCGACCATTTGAAGAAGGGAATAAAGATATACCAGTGGCTGTATTTTATACAATAATAATTCCTTTGTTAAACCCTTTTATTTACAGCCTGAGAAATAAGGAGGTAATAAATGCTGTTAAGAAAGTTATAAATACTTACAGTACTTTTAAGAAATCTTCCAGGTCTACAGATCACTAGTTGTAACTCATTAAAATAATTTTATAAATATGAAATTTAAAAATAAAAATGTTGCATATATAAAGTATTATTCTTTAAATCATTAGACTGTATTTATTATACAATATATTAATGCAATTCCAAAATAGTTAATTATTCATCTCGATTATATAATATGAATAAGTCAATGTAAATTTAATAACTGTCATATTTACTCTCATTATACTAAGGAGATTGACTTATTGTATTGCTTTAGTAAGTTAATACCACATCATAATTTGATATAAATATTTATGTTTTCAGATGGCTAGTGTATAAAATGATAGCAACAGAATGACAGCAGGCAACTTTAGCAAAATTGGGTTGATTACATTTCTTCAACACACCAGAAAACACAACAAACTGGAAAAGGGATGAAATCATAATCTCTAAAAACCCACTTAAATCAAAATTTGTAATCTGAAATTCTATAGCATCCATAAAGAGCACAACCAACTGTGGGGTTGTTTACAATGGGGACATGGAAGTACAAATACATGAGCTACAGAGGGACATTGGTCATTCAAAGCACCACTGCCTATTATCTGGCTCCCATAGACTAATGACCATGTCATGATACAAGATGCATTTATTCCAGTTTTTAATTTCTTGTAGTATTTAATGGTTTCAACACTGTCAAAAATGTACAGTCTAAAGTCTTTATTGAGACCAAAGGCCATTTCTTAACTATGACCCCTGTAAAATAGAAAGACAAATTGTATACTTCTAATATACATTGTCACAGAATATAAATTCCCATTCCAAAAGGAATGAGTGGAGATATACTGAGGAAATGGCAGGCCAAAGCAAGGTAGAATCGTAGGAGGCCAAGAATAAATTCTTTAGCTCAATGTCTAGTGTCTAATGATTTGGTTTTAAAGGAGTTAGATGGCTCTGACCATCTAGTTTTACAACCTCCAAAAAAGCCTTTTTCTCTTGAACCAATTACACAGTTATCTTTGATAGATTTGTCGTAGCTCAGGATTCTCCAACATCATGAGTCTTAAGTACAACTCAGTCTTCACTTTCACAGCTTCCACTCTGTGACTCCTGGCCTCTCGGAAACTTTTTGGAACAACTCCAGTTCTGTCATATTATCTTTCCTAAAAATATCTCTAATACCTTGGAAGTAGAATGCATGCTCCTCCTTGCAATTTCTGTGCTTCCAAAACCAGAACTATATAGATGACTGTGCCAAATTTGTCTGCCTGCTTGGAATGGAGCCTTGCTCCTTGAATCATATTTTTAAAGTTCTTTCTTTCTAGGAGAAGGAAATCGTCAGGTACTGTTTCAAAATTTGGAAGATTAGGTGGGTAGGATCCATGTAATTTCTTACTGTTTCAATGCACAGCAGGAGATCTCTCATTAATGATAACAATCTTTTAAAAACTACAACAGAAGTGCTCTAATATGTTTGATTATCTGGGCCATACACTCATGGTTAAGATCCTGCTACTGACTAGTACATGCCTTTAATCCCAACACTCAAATGCAGAGGCTGGCAAATCTCTGTGAGATCAAGGCCAGCTTGGTCTAAAGAGTGAGTTCCAGGACAGCTAGAGCTGTAACACAAAGAAACCATTTATTACTTGCAAGTCTAAGTAATAAAAAAGATTCTACTGCTGAAAACACCAGATATTTGAATATGAACATGGAGAAATCAAACTGTTACTCTTCTGCAAGTTTTATCTCTGCTAGATTGCTTTCACAGTGCTGAGAAGTGTGACATATGATACTGTCGTAAAAATGTAATCATGAGTCTTGATCAATTAACCTTTAGGGTTACAATTATAACAAGTGAGTAAAATGTACACACTTGTGCAATGGTGGTGTGAATTACATTTTTATTGTACGTAAGTCACAGTCCATATTTTGAGACTCACTATTCTTATATATTAAGTCCCTATGGATAAACATATGGTAGACCCTATGGGGATAATCTACCACTTTTACAGTCCTAAATATGCATAGTATTAAACTGGGTCCTGCTGATTTATCATTATACCTGTAGATTAGTGAGCTTCCCAATCCTCAACACAGAAACTTATTTTTGTAGTAGCAGGTAACTGAAACAGATCTACAACAGGATAAGGTAAAAAGAATAAGACACTATAGATTTTCCATCCTAAATGGGGAATCTACATCATACCCTGCCTTCCCAGTTCTCAAGGATCATTGCATGAGATGGATGGGGTGGAAAAATTAAAGAGCTAGAGGTGGTGGATGACATCTAGGTAAGAGTACTACCTGAACACAAGGAAGTTGAATATATGTACTCATAGCAGTTTGAAACATCCTTTCCTGGGGTTCTGAAGGTTCTATTGTGGATTACAAGACCTGTTTGTTGTTGGATGTTTTACTACTTTTTATTCTTTCCCCCCTTGGGGGCCTTGTCACCCAGGTCACAAATAAATCACAAGAGCCTTATTTTTTTTTAATAAATGCCTGGCCATAGCTTTTCTTGTAGCTATTCAGCATTTATAAGCATGAGGTCTGCTATCTACCTTTGCCTCTGGTGATTTCTGAACACAAGGAAATCACACATATGAATTCATGCAAGTTTGGATGTTACATTACTGGGCCTATGAGGTTCTATTTTTTTTATCTTTGAGGATTACAGGACCTGCTCTAATCTGTCAGCCTGATTTCCAAATTTAAGACAATAATTATAGTTGCTAAAATATGGTTTTTATTATATAATATTCATGACTGAATATATTTTGAAAGAATCTACATACAATAATTCATATCTAATGTTGAGAGGAACATCATTTTATCAGTTTAAACTGCTTTTGAATGCTATGCAGACTAAAGATGAGTTGACTGGAAACATCTACTCCAAGTCCATAGTCTTTCTGACTTCTTTATATGATTAACAGGAGCAATCCCTCCTTACTTCATTCTGTATATTTTTTTTTGCTTAAAGATTCATTTTAATTGCACAATTTTTTTAAGGTTTCTTGTGTACAGACCACCATGCTTGTATTTCAAAAGACAAAGTGGAATAAAACTTTAAACTGTGATGTGAACAAATTTGAGCCAAAATGAAGTATTATGAAAGGATAATGCGATTCAAGAATAATAAATATGCCTATAGAGAATGTAGCTTGCTATTGTTCTCTGAGATTATACTATCTGCTACAAAAATTCATCAAATTGGTTATTTCTTTTACAATTCTCCAATTTCAGTTGTAAATTTGTCTCTACTTTCCACAAGTGTTAAAACAAAAAGCCCAGGTAAAGCAACTAATAACGAGAAAGGCTTAATGTAGCTCACAATTTAGAGATTTTATTGCTTTACCAGTTGACCCTTTCATTTGAGGCTTGGTGTCAAGGTAAATTACACTGTAGAATAAAACTTCTCATTTCAGGTCTAAAGAACTGAAAGATGAAAGATGATTGGAACAGATTCTGACAATATTTTTCAAATAATGCCTCTATTGACAAAATCTCCCACATAACCCACATGTTAAAGTTTTCCCAACCTGCCAATACCCCCAAATGGCAGAGTCAACTTTTATTATTTATGAAAGAACCTGGAATAATGCCAGGATGAGAAATATGGGATGTGGGAAAATGAATATGTTTAAATATGTCCACAGATATAATCATGTACACAAATGAGATCACATCACTATTAGTTCACACAAATACACAGAAATACATATGCATATCTTTACATTTCTTTGTATATATACATTATGACAGTTAATGTATTTACAATGAAATAATGAATGACATACAAACCTGTTAAAGAATTTTAACTTGCTTTCTGATGTATTAGTTCTATTATACTGAAGATATTACAAGTATTTTTATAATTTAACATTCATTTTAAATATTTTAAGGAAATGGGTGCCCAGACAAGAGTCCATTTCAATGATAGTTCTGGAAAACAGGAATATAATCAGTGTGTAAAAACAGCTGTTTCAAAACAATGAATAACTGTATTTCCTCTGCCAGCAACATAGTATAGAAATGACAGTAGGAAAGTATTTTAAATTCCACTGTTGAATAGATCATGGCCCCAAACAAGCTTGTAATATTAGTGATGTCGGGTGTATAAAAGGGATTGTTGAGAGTAACAGGTAAAAATTCTAGCTCCGTGTTCAGTGAAAGAAACTCTTTCAAGAAGATAACTTGAAAAGTGAATAAGCAGGACACTTGACATCCTCTGCCAATGTACAAGTTTTCATGACTAAATAGAACTAATTATACAATCATGTGCATGCATGACAAACATACCCTACAAAACAACAGCAACAGCAAAATTCTAGGTTAGGTTCATCTTCAAAATATTTTGAACAGTGTAAAAATACTTCCAAATTAAGTCTACACAGTATTTTGATATTTAAATAAGAATACAATAGATAATATTGAGACCTAAGCATTTCTTTTTAAGAATTTTGCCAATGAATTTTTTTACTTGCTTATTTCTCAAACTGTAGATAATTGGATTCAGTACAGGAATTAAGACAGTGTAAAATGCAGAATCTATCATGTCATCGTCATCTGCTTGTGAAGATGAAGGGCGTACATACATGAAAAGAAGAGGGCCATAGTATAAAGACACAGACAAGAGATGGGCTCCACATGTGGAGAAGGCTTTCTTTATGCCTTTGGTAGATTTCTGATTTAAGATTGAAAACAGAATAATAGTGTAAGAGATAAGGATAGTTGAAATAGTGAATACTTGAATTGAGCCAGAGAAAATAAAAAGCATTAGGTAATTGAGAGAAGGATCACTACAGGAAATCTTTAACAGTGGCATAACATCACAATAAAAATGATGTATTATGTTGGAATTACAGAATGTTAGTCTTAGTAAAAAGCCTTCATGAATTAAAGCATGAATAAATCCACCTATAAAGGACAATATTAACAGATATATACAGAGTTTATTTGTCATGATCACTGGGTAGAGTAATGGCTTGCATATGGCTATGTAGCGATCATAGGCCATGACAGCCAAGAGAAAACATTCTGTGGTTGCACTGATTACAAATGAGAAAAACTGTATCATGCATTCTGAAAGAGAAATCAGTTTACTCTTGGCAAAAATATCTATTAGCATCTTTGGTGTCATAGTGGATGATAACCAAGTATCCACAAATGCTAAACTCCCTAGAAATAAATACATGGGGATGTGAAGGCCAGGGTCATTCCAGATGAGAGCAATCAGACCAAGGTTCCCCACAATGATGATGAGATAGATCACCAGGAACAGCAGGAAGAGGGGGATTTCCCACTGTGGCAGATGAGCGAGTCCTGTGAGAAAAAACTGTGTCAGCAATGTTGCATTCCCTGTTCCCATGTCCTCTCTGTTTGTCCCTGAGAATGAGAAATGAATGATGGCTATCACACAGAATTCATAAAAATCAGTGAAGTCAAATTTTGGGTAGTAGAATTTAAAATACAATCATATACATCAGAATGGCCATAATATTTCAATTGATATCACTATATAAGATAACAACTTTTCTTCAGAGTGAAGTTGTTTCAATTCTTTTTCTAATAAAAATGTGAGTATATTAAAATATTCAAGTAAAAGATATCTTTCAATGTGTGAAGAGTGTGGATTTACAAATTGGCTTGGTGTGAATTATTTTTGTGTTACATATTCATAATCAAGGCAAAAGATGTTTTAAGCACCTACATTATACAGGAAATTCAACGAAGGGTTATTATCCATACAAATATTCTAATTTAATAAAGTGAAATCTTACAATATATAGTGACCAAGGAATTTTTTCAAAAGTTATTGTTCAGAAGTAGATAAAAATCAGTGTCTAGTAGGGGTAAACAGGAATTAGTAATATAAAAAAGTCTTAATGATCCAGATGCTCCTGTTTACAACAGATTTTCTAGGAATATTTATTTAAATTGTAGACTATAAGAGTTAGTTATAAGTTGGCAAAGAAGCTTATAAACAAGAATCTAATGGCCAACTTTATAAAGGAACTATTTCTGATGATATTCAATGAAAATGAAGTTATTTAAACATGAGAATGGACATTGTCAATACTAGAAAACTAAGAAGACAGATATATATTGAAAAGGATTTGTAATATTGAGCAACTACAATACAGGGACACATTATAGGTGAACTTAGAATTTATTGAAATTAAAACATCATTTGTTGACTATATGGTATGGTATTTTCAAATGGTATTCTGAAATTAAGATACACAAGTCTTCTGGTCATTATCACTGAACATGAAAAGCACATACTTACTTGTATTGGTCTACTGTCGGCTTAACCCTAACAAGCATGTATGACCACTTAGCTCTCTTGTGTAATGCCCATGTTTTTCCCACTAATTATTCTGATATTCCCAAAATTTCTGTGTTAAATCCAGTCACTTCTAGATTCCACTTTACTTCAAAGTATATTAAAGGAAAGACAAGTAAGGAAACACAAATATAGTTTCAGAAGGCAAAAAAAAATATGATCTTGTGAGTAAATAGCAAGAGTTACCTGAGTGCTGAAATTGAGAAAACTTAAATGCCTGGAGAAAATAGTTTTCTTCATATTACCAAAAAGTAGCAGTAAATGATGAAAAGAAAATGGCCACATAGTAATGTTGTTTGATTTTCTGGAAATATGGGAGATAGTTGATATTCGTTTTGTGTCCTATACTACTGTAGTCTTATACATGCAGTCTACTTAAGGAAAAGGCGTTTTGAAAAGTGAGAGAGGAAGAAAGCACTAAAAATAGAAAAGTTACAATCTTCATTGAATGGGAAATGGCTGTATAAGAAGTAATAAAAGGGAGGAAGCAAGACTGGTAGTGCTTAGGAAAGTATATGGATTTAAGAAGGAAAAGAAATAAAAAGAATAAAGAGGGATCAGCAGAGCACTTTGAAAAACCTAGAATGCCTTTTTCTCTTTAGTATTTGTTACATAAATCCTTCAATACATGGGACTGTTTGGAGAGAGGAAAGGAAGAGAAAATACTTAAATATAATCTTACCAAATAAAAATTAATTAGGAAATAAAAGCTTATTTAAATTTACACTTGAAATATGTGTAGAAGCAGAAGTTGCTCACATTTTGTTTTTGATATTTGTCTTAACTTTATGGATTATTATCTACTGTTGATTTTTAAAAATCATTTTGTTTTTGTAAAAATCAAAATGCAGTTTACAATATAATATGCATTTCTTAAAAGAGATATTAAATTCAATATCATTAATTTCTGTGGTTGATGTATTTAAGCATATATGAACAGTGCCTGTATTTATTACTGTATTTCTATGATGCATATTTGATGTCAAAAAATAGAAAATATTTTAATGCAAATCATATTAGTTTGATTTGAACACACACATTCACATATCTCTCTAACAATCATCTACATTCCATTCCCTTTTGTTTTATATTTGTAGAAAAAAAATTGATGCAGATCAATTTTGTATACAGGTGATATACACCATGCCAATATTTAATTGTGAAGGCAAATTTAATAGGAATAATTTTTCTTCCATAGAGCCCCAAACACACCAAGAAATACAAATTCTTAAATCACTTGAAATGTGGAGATGTAACAAATCTCTAACACAATAAAGAGTAGTGGAAAATATCTTTGACATAACTTAATATGTATTTATTTTTATGTATTTAAGCATATACTATATTTATATCAAGGTATAATACTCAATGAAACAATTTATACAAGCAGCCTATTTTGAATACATTTATAAATAATATAAATTATGAAGATATAAAGAAACAACATAAGTATTATTTTATAAGTAAAAGATATAATTTTAAATCTTTTGCTTCTAAGTAACTAATCTTAAAAGTCTTCTGAAGGAACATGACTAAAGAATATTCTTTTTACTGTCATCAGCAGAAGAATTGCATGTATAAGTATCATTATGGTTTCATATTGAATTTTGAGTGTATTATAATCGATTAAAAATATAGTCTAGTTGTTAAATGCTGGACTCAGAACTAAAATCATTTTTGTAAGGTAAAAAGACTGCATAAAGTGCAACCCACTGTAGTTCCTGATGCCACTACGATGAATAAAGAGGTGTTAGAGAGGTGGGAAAGACCAAAAAACAAAGAGGGTTTTTTCTGAATTTGGTTGGTTGGTTTGGTTTAATTTAGTTTTAAATATTTTGTGGTTTTGCTTTATTTTCTTTTAGGAGATATGCTGCAAGGGTGAATCACAGCTATGGGGGGACTGGGGATTGATTAGAATTGGGGTGCATGATTTGACACTCCCAAAGGGTCAATAAATAAATTACATTTAAAACCATTCTTAAAGATAGCAATTCTAGATTTTTTGCTCATTTATATTTAGTCATGAATTAAAATATAAAAGCAATTATTTGTTGTTGCTTTTTCTTTATATCCAGATGTATAAAATTATTATGAAATAAGATGCTTTCTAAATTTCTGTAGAAAACATGGTGAATACCACAGAACTCATTTGTATCTTACCTATATCAAGAAAAAATTGCAGAGATCCTTAAAAAGCATCAGTCATCTAAATAATAACAAGTACAGCATTACTGGTCAGCAGGACCATGCATGATGATTACAACTTTTTTTTTTATAATAAGTTGTTTGGAAGTTTCATGTCTAAGCACAGCACACTTTGTTTAAATGACCTTTCCTTCAATGCAAGAAACTTTATACCCTGGCCTACCTTTCCAGTGGAGGAAGGGTTGAAGAACTGGAATTCCCACAAAGACTCAGGGTTCACTGGAGGTTAAGAAGAGGTTTCTCTACTGGACAGTAGTCTAAATTGGTTCCATGAGGGCATTGCAAACTTCAAAACCATAAATATTCACTTACTGTTAGGTACTCTGATTTTTACCATAGAGATTATAATATCATACTACTTCCCATCACAGTTTGGCCAAACGATTTTATACTTTAAGGACCCTGAATGGTATACTTCTTCTGAACTCATCAATCATGAATTATTCATGTTGATGATAAAATCTCATTTTCTTAAAAAGTGAGTTGTGATTCCCATGTGACTTTGGAAAATATTTGTAGTTGACAATGGTTTTAAATATATAAAAACCTTAAAAATCATTGAGAATAAAATGTGGTGAGTCTGAGGTGGTTCTGGCCACCTCTTGCCCTTTGCCTTCCTTGCAGTTTTGGTGAACAAACAAGTGCAGTTTGCACTGCAAATGTCATTGTTTTAAGCACATAAAACACGGTTTCAAACATCTGATTCACAATCTAGGTTCCTGTAGGTTATGAATTGCATGTTTTTAATGCACACACAGTGCTTTGTTTTGTTTTGAGTTTGGTTTCTCTTTTGCTTGTATATAAGCAAACTGGTTTAATTACATAAAACTGAAGATGACAAAATTTTTCTTATTGTTGTTTAGCAACAGTATTAAATTAATCTGTATTTTGATAGTATTCTTGTAGAATGAAATTTTTTATTTTAAAAATTTTGTCACTAGCTTGACTTTCCTGAAAACTAATAATTGAACTTTTGCTTGGAATTATGATAGAATTTTCATCACCTTATGTAATGGCTGGAAACATACCTTTGCCTTTTTTGGAATACATGGCTTTGCAAAGTGGCATTCTCAGCATTGAAGTTGATACAATCAAAATAGTAATCAACTCAGAAAAGTGTGGAAGATGATGTGCATTTTACAGTAGTAAATACTTAGCTATGGCTTGATAAATACATAAAACAGCAAGCAGAACCATCTCACCATTAGTGAAATTTGCTTTCCTCTTTAATAATTAATAAAACTACATCAAAGATATGTTTAAAAGCAAATCCGGCTATGGTTCATTTGTAATTGGATGAGAAAACTGGCAGTTAAAGGAAGAAATGAAAATATAAGTACAAGATTGCAGTACAGAGAAGAGTGTATCCAAGGTTCCCAAGCATCAAAGACTGACATCTCAATTCCCTGCAGAACTTGTTAAAATGCAGATGCTGCTTAAGTAGCCATGGGTGGGCTAAGGACACTTTTGGTCTGCCCACTGGCTATCAGTGAAAGAGAAAAATTACCAGAGAAACAAAACATGTAAATGTGGATTTCTTGCAGTGAAAAAACCAGAGAGGAGGAAGATGTAGTCAATGAGGCAGTATATTTGATATAACACAGAACTTGAAGGATGGGTCACAGACTGTACAGTTTCCTAGTTTAGAAGTCTACTCTGGTGGAGGAGTAACTAAATAGTAACAAATTCTGATACTTCTATTTTTCTTTAAATATATTATACTAGTTCTTTGAGAATTTCTTGCAACAGGTTTTGATGATAGTCTTCCCCAAAATCCTTTCAGATTCTTGCTACATTTCTTTACACTTAACTTTATCCAATTTTGTGTCCTTTTTTGTTTGATTTGCATCCTTGAAGTCCAATAAGTGCTGTCCAAATATGTATTTTTGGATATGTAATTCTGATCATGAAATGCCTGTGACGATGAAGGAAGGCTTTGCAGATAGTACAGGTAATAGAATATGGGTGCTCAGTATCTCTATGGATTTTGCTCCTCCTAGAAATGGGAAAAACCATCCAAGTTTACATTACTACAAGCTATGAATAAGTGTTTCTCTTTCCTTGAATCCTCACCAGCATGTACTGCCATTTGTCATATCAGTCTTTGCCATTTTGACTGGTATAAGATAAAAAAATCTCAAAAGTAGTTTTAATTTCCATTTCTATTATTTCTCTGATGGCTAAAGATTTGAACTTTGAAGTGTTCTTTGGCTATTTGTGTTACATCTTTAGAGAATTCTCTGCTTAATTCTGTACTCCATTTTTAAACTGACTTACTTTTTTCTTGGTGATTAGGTGTTTCTTTAAGTTCTTTGTACATTCTAGATACAAACCCACAACCAGAGCTATAATTCAAAAAAAAATCATTTCTGTTTCTGTAAGTTGTCACTTTTTCTGTGTGATGGTACTCATTGTCATGCAGAAGATTTTTAATTTCAAGAGGCCTCATTTATTAATTGTTGGGCTTAGATCCTGTGCTATCAATGTTCTGTTCATAGGATATTTTCCTCTGCCAATAAGTTCAAGCCTATACTATTATTTTTCTTCTATTATAATCTGAGTGTCTGATATTATATGAAGGTTCTGGATCTATTTGGAGTCCAAAGAGTTGTATCTAATTCACTTTCTATCCTAACTTGAATAACCATCCAAAACTATCTTTTTATGTCTCTCAAACTTACACAATTACAGCACTTTTGTGAAATTCTTTTCTGAATCTGTTAACAAGGAGAACTATTAGTATTGCCATCAGGTCTTCAATTCTAATGAAACCTTAGATGGAAATAACAATGCCTGAGTTAACAGGAAGTACAAGCAAGCAACTTCCAAAAAATGTGAATGATGGCAGAAACAGCTGTCTGCCTAAACTGTTACCCTAGATTCCTCTGTAATGTTGGGACATCCATATTTGACCTACAGGCTTAGAATGTCTGAAAGACATTTCTGTGAAGCAGTATGCTTGAAGGACTTTGTTGCCTTGTCTTTTCAAAGTTCAGCAGTAACTTTCTTTTGTGGCCTGCTTGTATAATTTGAACAATAAACTGTCAGCAGTTGAGGCAAAGGAAGTTTCTTACCTGGTAACTAACTTTCACCACAATGAAAATAATCTCCACATGGAGTTTCTTCAATGTCTGTCATCTTTTCTGAAATAGATGGGTGCTGCCAGGAGAAAATATGTCATTATTATTGAAAGGACCCTTGTGTTATTAAAACAGTTTCTGTAGCTCTCTGAAGTGTGTGAAGACCACCTTCCTATCTAAAATATATTTGTTTGTCCTTGAAAACATACTTAGCATGACTACAAGTTTGATTGTAATATGTGACTGACTACTAACCTGAATTTCTATATTATCTTATAGATAGTTTAAAATAATAACTTTCATGGACTCAAAATTTACATTACCTTGTTAAATGAGTTACATAGTTACAACACCTTGGATAAGATTAGAAATGTTTGTACAGTATGTTTTAACAAAAATATCCTCAAATCTGTATCAAGATATAAAAGTCTATATCAATATAACATATTTAAAACTGGTAGTTGTGTTTTTGGTTTAAAAGTAGACTCATTAATCTACCCTTTGTCCTGTCATCTATATCCCCATTTTTTTTCTTTTCAGAATAAGACCTCTGAATCTATTCTTCTTTTTTCAGCTTTATTCTTGGCCATTAACAATAACAGCTTGTAACCAACTCCCCTTAAATGATAATACATATCCATAACCCACCGAAAATGACCTGCCCCGCTGTTTGGGAATGTGGGCATCATGTTCTTAAAATTGCTTCCTTTTGTCTGGGACTGCAGTATATTTAGGGGACCCTGAAAAATGTTGGGATAATTTTCAAGTCCTGGAAGAGCTAGCTGTATCATTTGTTGTCCAGTCTCTGTGCAATGGTAAAGTACAAGGCAATCCCAAATGCTGGCTAGAGTAGTCTGTGAGGTTTGATCATCTCAGTCAGTCACCTTATAGTCTAAAGTCAGTTTTTGGGTGGTGCTTGTCAGCTTAGTAGTGTCATCATATTCCTGTTGGAGTCATCATAGTGGGACCCCATCTTCCTGTTGACGACTTCAAAGGTCACTGTTAGGCATGGTCAAGGTTCACTGCAGAAAATTTCTTGAAGTAGTTAAAGGACCATAATTTGTTATGTACATCCAGAGTACAAAAACTTAATTGCTAGTTACCTATTGGAAACTAAAATTAAAAATTTTGTACAAAAAGCTACATGAAGCTTTTTTCTAGAATTATTTTGTAGTCTATATAGCCATTAATATCATTATAAAAAGTTTAATATATATGTGTACTAACTTTATAAATTAAGAGATAATATTTATACATTAAGAAATGTGTTTAAGGTCTAAATAAAATCAAAAAATTATGAGATTAATAGAAATTGAATAGTCCCGAATTTTGGTTTTTCTTCTGTCCCATATCTAATGGTTCTTCTCATATGAGACAGAGATTTTGAGTTTTGCTTCAAAAACTTGGATTTAGAGAAGGTGAGACTCACACTCCAATTCCAAAATCAGATTTAATTTTTAATTGAACTGGGCAAAGAAAAATCCATTTGCATTATGTGTCTGTAGAGAACAGAAGAAAAAAACAGTTGGAAATATTTATAAAATTTTATCCTGTTGGAGATATGTTGTGCCAACATGATAATTTATTCTTTTTCTTGGGACTTTTTTCTGGATGATTCATTCTTTTTCTTCAGGTAACTCATTTGTTCAGTGGTCTTCAGGTTCTTAGCTGATGTCTTCAATCTCCAGAAGAGACAAAAACAATTCCTATTCCAACTCTAACTTTGGGGAATTTTCCTTTTAGCAAGTTATATCTAATCAAAATAAAAGCACTTGTTTTGTTAATAAACTAGTTTAGATTGAATAGTAATGCTGTTTGGTGAACTATCATCTCTTCAAAGTAAGAGGTTTCTCTTGTTCAGTTCTAATCTTTATCAATTTTGATGGTATCCTAAGCTTTTCTCCTACAAGAGCAAAACACCTTCCAACATAACACATGTCCTGGTTTCCATTCTGAGGTCAACATATCTTTAAAGTATGCAGGCAATAGTTTGTTCCTTTATCCAATGTCTCTCCACAACTGTCAATCCTTTCCTATTAGCATTTAGATAATCCAAGTTAATAAAGTATTATGCAATCTATTTCTGGGGTCCTTATTACTCCTTTCTGTTTACTAGGCATTTTTTTAGAACTCAATTTGATCTTTCTATAACTGCCTGCTTTGTAGGATTGTATGGTATAGCTGTAATATGCTTTATATTGTAATATGCAAAAATGTTACATTTTCATAGAGACATATACTAGAGCATTGTCAATTTTAATTTGTACAGGTAAGCTTATGATGGCCATAACTTCTAACAAATGTGTGATTATAGAATCAGCCTTTTTAGAAGTAGTTGTCCATTGAAATCTTGAGCATGTATCTATGGTATGGTATACATATTTTAATTTTCTAAACTTTGTAAAATGCAACACATCTGTCTGCAAAATTTCATTTCTTTGAGTACCTTTTGGCCTACTTCCTGCAGGTAGTAGTGTCTGGTTGTATAAAGAACAAGTAAGTAGGACATTTTCTTATAATTTTCTTGGCTTGTTGCCACGTGATATAAAAGTGGTTTTTTTGGTAACTGTTGCTAATAATATTATGTTTTAAATGAAATTCTGAAGCCTTCAGCATATTTCCAATTAATAATTGATTTTTCTGCATTATCATTTGCTAAAGAACCTGGCCCACCTGTATGGCATCTGATATGTGTTATACATGTAATGGTTTTACTTTTGATTATTTATTTTAACTGAATAAATAAAAAGTCAACTATGTATCATCTTGTACACATTCAGAAGTTTCAATATGTAAAACAACTATTCCTGCATATTGAAAGTAAATAACTATATTGAGAGGTTCTGGAATCTAATAATACCACAAGACTAGCGTATAGTTTCGACTTTTGAAAAATTGATATTCCCTCTACAATGTAAGGAAGTATCTAGTTAGTTCTCTTTTTTTATTGTTTTTTTTATTGAGAAAGAAAAAATATTTTCCGCCTCCTCCCAGCCTCCCACTCTTCCCCCCCTCCCCCCTCCTCTCCCCCTCCCTCACGAGTCTGAAGAGCAATCGGGGTTCCCTGCCCTGTGGAAAGTCCGAAGTCTTCCCCCCTCCATCCTGGTCTAGGAAGGTGAACATCCAAACTGGCTAGGCCCCACAAAGCCAGAACAAGAAGTAGGATCAAAACCCAGTGCCATTGTCCTTGGCTTCTCAGCAGCCCTCATTGTCCGCCATATTCAGAGAGTCCGGGTTTATCCCCTGCTTTTCGAGTCACAATCCAGCTGGCATTGGTGAGCTCCCAATAGATCAGCCCCACTGTCTCCGTGGGTGGGTGCACCCCTCTTGGTCCTGACTTCCTTGCTCATCTTCTCCCTCCTTCTGTTCCTCATTGGGACTTTGGGAGCTCAGTCCAGTGTTCCAGTGTGGATCCATCGCCAGATGAAGGTTCTATGGTGATATGCAAAATATTCATCAGTATGGCTATAGGATAGGATCATTTCAGGTTCCCTATCTTCAGCTGCCCCAGGAACTAACTCATAATTGGTTTCTAGCCACAAATAAAGGTCAGTGAGTCTATATTTTGATATCCTAAAGAAGCTAAATAAGAAGGTGAACCCAAAGAAAAACGTATAGCTATCCTCCTGGGTAGGGAAAGTAGACAAGATTGCCAGGCAAAAAATCGGGATCTTAAGGGTGGGGTGGGAGGGGGGTAAGGGGAGATGGGGAGAAAAAAGTGAGAAGGGTAGGATGGGGAGAACTTGGGGCAACGGGATGATTGGGATACAAGAAGGTTGGATAGGGGAGCAGGGAAGCACATATCTTAATTAAGGGAACCATCGTAGGGTTGGGAAGAGACTTGGACCTAGAGGGGCCTCCAGGTGCCTAAGGAGAGGTCCCTAGTTAGTTCTCTTTATAAGCTGAAGTCTCTTGGTTTTGGGGATATTTGTGGCTAATCTGATGTGGGATTCCCCTCTGTATGTTGTGAATATGCTTTATTACTATTGGTTCATAAAGAAGCTCCTTTGGGCCAATGGCTTAGCAGAGTAAAACCAGTTGGGAAATCTGAACAAAGATATATAGAGAGAGTAGGAGGAGTCAGAGAGATGCTATGTAGCTTCAAAGAAGACACACCCGCCATAACATTGCTGGTAAACCACAAGCCTTGTGGTAATACAGGGAATAATAAATCTGTTAATTTAAGATGTAAGAGCTATCTAGATACATGGTTAAGCTATTGGTCAAATAGTATTGTAATTAATAGAGTTTCTGTGTGATTATTCAGATCTTGGATGGCTGGGAATGAACAAACATTCTCTGTCTACAGAATTAATTTCTCCAAAAAGGTACTGCAATCTCTTTTCCAATGTTAATTTTCTATAAATGAAGAAATTTCAGCATTAATAAAAGGTATTACAATTTCTGTTGGGTTTATTTCTCCTAATTAATGAAGTTTCAATTTTCCTCTTAGAATCAGCTCAGAAACCATTTCTATGTAGGTAATTATTAGTTTTTTACTCTGTTTAAGTAGTAAAAATATCCATTCTAAGATATTATATTCTCTCTGCATTAAAATTTCTATAGTGGAATGTATAGAAAGCAAAATAACCAGAATACAAAATAGCTCTGGATCCAATGATGTATCTTTGCCAAAGTTACTCAGATTTTAGAGTTTACATATAATTAAATATTACAGAATATCCTAACTGTTTCAATCACAAAGCCACAAACTTCTGTTGTATACTTTCTGGGATTTTCTGTGTATATTGGGGGAAGAGGAGAGATCCCATTTTCAAAAGACTCAGCATTTTGCATTTAACAATTAACCTTTACTTTCACAAATTTAGTGTGTGTAAGCAACCAATGTCTGATTTGCCTTAAGAACTACTTAATGAGTTAGACTCATACCCAACACTACTTGGGTGGTCAAGAATCAAAGAAAAGATAGCCCAGAGACATAGTATAAAGCCAAATACTACATATCAAAACATAATAGTAACAATAATAAAATAATTCTTAATGATATTATGCTGTACCCATATTATTTAGTCTTCATAAGAAAAGATTCCTCCTGCAGCAGATTGGAACACATACAGGGACCAACTGCCAAACATAACACATAGAGACAGACTTGAAACACCCAACCTTAAATGGGTCCAAAAGTATATTTAGGGCAATAACAAAAAGGGTTGGAACCTCTATCATAATTCTAAGCAAAGGTTCATTAAATATTTTTCAGGAGAGTCAAGTTAGTTACAAAGTTTTTAAATTAAAAAAAGGTTTTATTCTAAAAGAGTACAATCAAGAGACCAGTTTGCTATTGCTGCAAAATAACAATAATAGAAATTTATTGTCTTCAGTTTTATGTAATTAAACCAGTTTGCTTATGTAAAAGCAAAAACCAAACCAAAACATTGTGTGTAAAGTAAACAGTGAAATTCATAACCCACAGGAACCTGAATTGTGAATCAGTTGTTTGAAAGACAGTTTTATGTTGCTTAAAACAATGGCATTTGCAGTGCAAACTGAACCTCTGTGTTCACCAAAATTGCAGTGAAGGTCACAGGAAAGAGGATTAAGGACCACCAGAGACACCTCAGATTCACCACATTTTACCCTCAGTGAATTAAAGTTTTATAATTTAGGAAACCATTATTACTACCAAATATTTCCCAAAGCTACAAGGGAATCACAAGTCAGAGTTAAAAAAAATGAGACTTGACCATTGAAATTAACAAAGTCATGTTTGATGAGATCAGAAGAAGAATAACATTAATAGTCCTCAAAGTATAAAATTGTGTATTAGTTTGGTCATAATAATTATATATTATTATTATTTGCCATCATATTTAATAATATTAAATAATATTATTATCTCTATGGCTAAAACTAGAGTTTCTAACAGTAAATGAACACTTACAGTTTTTAAGTCTTCTGTGCCCCATGGAACCAATTTAGGCTACTCCCCAAACCTGTGGTGTCCAGTAGAGAAACCTCTTGTTTTGCCTCTAGTGAACCTCGATTCTCTTGTGCGAATTTCAGTTCTTTAGCCTTTCCTTCTATGGTAAAGGCAGGTCAGGGTATAAAAGGTTCTTTCTTGGAAGGAGAGGTCATATATTCAAAGTTTGCTATGCTTAGATATGAAACGTCCAAACAAATTGTCACGAACAGAATCATCCCTCATGGTCCTGGAGTCTTGCAGTACTCTATTCTTTGTGCTTTAGAGCACTGATTCTTTTTAAGAATCTCTACAAATTTTTCTTGATATAGGTAAGAAAAAAAGGAGTTCTATAGTACCCAACATGCTATCCAAAGAAATTTAAGGATTCCTTTTAATTCATAATAATTTTGTAAAACTGGTATGAATGAAAATATCAATGAAGAATTATCTATATATTTTAATTCATGGTTAAATTTAAGTGGGCAAAATATCTAGAATTGTTATCTTTAAAATATTTTAAATGCAATTTCTTTATTGATTTCTTGGGAATTGTAAATCATGTACCCTGATTCTGATCATTTCCTATTCCCCCATATGTGTCATTCACCCCTGCAGTACCAAACCAAACACCATAACAACCCCCTCCCAGGAAAAAAAAACCTAGTATCTCCTCTACCTTTCCTACCTCTCTAATATCTTCTTATTTGTCTTAATGGCATTGGAAGCTGTGCTGTGTCATGCTGTATATAATTATTTTACTTTAGAATAATGACTTCTAGCTGTGAATCTAGCATTTAACAGCTGGGTTATATTTCTAATCTAGCCTGTAA
>NC_022010.1:90791470-90791922 GCF_000317375.1 Microtus ochrogaster
AGGACCTCCCGCAACACACTCCTGCTGTTTCTGTGGCCACTTTTTAAAAGGAAGAGAGACCACGCCCCAATGGGCTGGTATCTCAGCGGCTATAGGCTGGAGGAGCGGAAGGACCTCCCGCAACACTACACAGTGCCATTGTCCAAATAAAGAGCACAGAAGATCTGAAACTCACCTTGCACAAATTGCTCCTTATACAGAGTCCCCTTAGCATTAACCACAGGTCACCCGAAGCTCAGGTTGGCTAAAATACACATTGTTCCATTTGTGAGTTCTCGGATCTGCAAGGACACATTTCACTTTATTGTAGAACTGTGCATGGCTTTTCCTCCACCCGCTTTGGTATCTTGTTTCAGCAACTAAAATGCTCTGGGTTTTCCCATGAATTAGTTACACTCAAAGATATTTCTTTTATGAATGATTAGATTCTTCTAGCTAACAAGCTGCTCTGT
>NC_022010.1:90792569-90801667 GCF_000317375.1 Microtus ochrogaster
TTTTTGCTGAGTCTCAGGTGATTCAGGCCCTGATCTAGGACCTGCCTTACTGCCACAACTGTGACACCTGCTGAAAAATCCACAGTATTACACCTACAACAATTTTCTCAGATTAAAATGGAGGTAAGTTAACTTGATACCTAAGTATCAGATTGATTGGTAAATAAATAAATAAACAAATAAATTTGAAGACGGTAAACCAATCCCAAGATAATTGTAGACAATATCACTACCCAGGAATATAATAATATTTTTGTTTCTGCTATGAATGGGATGATGCAAGAACTAAGCTGTATGACCTACCTGGTACATATATTTTTGTGGCCATGGTGGCTATTATTTTTTTCATATGATATGGCTAAAGAAATGGTTTCATAACAGAGTCAAGAATGAGAGACTTTTAGAAATGATACAGTCTTTATTGACTCATAATGAGAAGTTATCTGTAAAAATTCATACTTTGAAATTGACCATCAACATCTGTTAAAAAGTTATGATAAGCCAGAAGATAGAACATCCCACCAGGAAGGCAGTCTGCATGCCATCCAAATAATATCTATGGATAAGAAGATATAAGTGAAAAAATTCAAAACCTTGAAATAACATGTGCAGAATGAGAACTAGAAATTAATTGATTTGAGAAACTCAGTAGAAAAATTCAGAGGTCAAGAGGTTTAGATTTTACAAAAGACAGTGATAAAAACATTTGAATCAATCAAGGACCTTGTCAGATCTGATAAGCAAGGAGAGGAGGTACAGGCAAAGGACAGAGTAAAGATTTAGTATTGCCAATATCTCAGAGTCAGAGATGACTTTCCAAGAGTATTAGCTATTGATCCTGTTACTACCACTGAAAAGCCAGTAAATTCTCAATACCCAAAAGGCTATTCAGAATGTAAATTGAAACCTATACATTTGAAAGATCTAAAAGATTAAGCAAGCAGTAATATCTTATGGCATGCAATCACCATATGTGAGGGAGTTGTTAAAGACATAGGCTTCAAGAAATATGGTTACTCAAAATGATTGGCTTCAATCAGTCTCACCCATGCTAGAAGATGGATTGTAGTTACAGTGGAAGTGTTATTGGAGAGAAGAGGCTAAAGCCCTGGATCATCAAGGTAAAACTGGAGGTATTGAGGCCTCCCAAAATTAAATTCTTGGTGAGTTGTTACACTGATCCAGATAGTCAAGATATATACAACGAATACATCTTAATTCTGTGCCATACAGCAGCCTTGAATGCTTGGGACACAGATTCAAGAACTAGGAAGAAAATTGAATCATACACTAAGGCCATGCAAGGCTCATGAGAATCATTTAGTGACTTTTTACAAAGATTAGCTAAGCTGTACAAATAGGGGTAACAGATCCAGAAGCTAGACTAGTACTTACTGAATCTCTGGCTTTTGAAAATGCCAACTTAGAATGCAAAATGATACTTGGACCATTAAAGGTCAGATCAGCACCAATGGTGAATGGATCCTGTACCCAGTCAATGTTGAGTCATTTGATTATAAGGCTGAGGCTTGACTGAGGCTTGGGTAGGAGAAGAAATTTCCAAAGGTATGAAAAGTCATCAAAATATCAAATGTTTTTATTGTGGTAGAATGGGCCATCTGAGAAAGGATTGTAGAGAGGACATTCTTACAAATAATGTTTCTTGTGGAAACAACAAAAATAAAAAGTCTCAATATTCTGAATTATAGAGAAGATGAGGCAAAGGCCAACATTGCACCAATAAACTCAGATAAATAAGAGACAAGCAAGGTAAGCTGTCAGCACTGGCAAACTCCTTGGGGGTTTCTCACAGACCCCAGTTCAAATGTGGTCCAGTCATTCTCAGTCACCGTAGGGCACATGCCTCCCCAGGACAATGAAAAACTCCAGTGCCTGCTGTAAAAAACATATTGCTATTGACAATAGAAAAATCCTGGAGGATGAATCAAAAGTTTCAGTAGAACATTGGCAATGTATATTTTGGCACACTTCTGTAAATGATACCAAAGACCAAAGCCAAGAATATGCATAAAAATCACTATAATTAAAGGATTATTGAAACTTCTGGTTCTACAGCAAGAAAACCACAACATCCCAACTCAGATGAAGTAGAAGAAAATAACACTAAAAAAATCACCTTTTGGAGATACTGAGGCACTGAAAGAGGAAATGAAAAAAAAACCCTTACAAAAATGGAAGAAAAGAAGAAATCAATAACTCCCATAAAGCAAACCAAAAAAGCAGTCAACCAGGTGAAGACAACAGTTCAAGACTTAAAAATTGAAAAGGGGGCAATAAAGAAAGCCCAAGCCAAGAGAACTTTGGAAATGGAAAATCTGGGTAAATAATAAGGAACTACAGATGCAAGCATAAACAGAATACAAGAGACAGAAGAGAGAATCTTAGGAGTTGAAGATATCATAGAGCAAATAGATTCAAAGAAAATGTAAGATCCAACTAATTCTTAACACAAACTATCCAGGAAATCTGTGACACCTTGAAAAGACCAAACCTAAGTATAATAGGGATAGAGGAAGGAGAAGAAGTCTAGTTCAAAAGCACAGAAAATCAATTCAACAAAATCATAGAAGAAATCTTTCCCAAGCTAAAAGTACTTACCTATATAAAATACAAGAAGCTTATAGAACACTAAATAGACTGGACCCAAAAACAATTCCCTCAAAACATAACAATTAAAACATTAAACATACAGAATAAAGAAATAATATTAAGAGTTACTGAGATAAACATGAGTTAATATTTCATGAAAAGAAAGGTGTAAGACTTTTAGCCTTCATGGATGGCATTTGGACAATAGAGAACATCTGGAAATGGTATTTAAAGTGGAGCAAACCATAAAATCGGATTTCACTCATGGTGGCATTTCATTCTTGAACAGCATGACTTCTACATTTTTAAAGTATATCATTCATTACTAATTTTAAGGAAAACACAGCAAAAAGAAATTTTAAAATTTTCTAAATTCAGTGGTGTTTCCTGAGAAAATTTTCCAAATGGCCTTAATTATTCTGAGAAAGTTTATAAGACAGAGTAGATATGTTTGGAGGTTTACCTAGAAAATAATATTTATAGCTATTTTAAACAAATAGTTGATATCAGTTATTCAAAAATGTTCTCATGCTTACATTCATAAAAAATGTAGCCTTTCAGTTTCAAGCAGAAAAGGACTTTATGTGTAAGGTGCATGATCAGATTTCCATGGGTAGAAGGCTCCTAGTAATCTGTCTTTTCATTGTTTTTCTTTTTGCAGGCTAACTAGAGTGATAATAAACTCATTGAGCATTTGCAAGGTTCATTGTAGGTAAGCAGTACAAATAAAAAATGTAGACTCCCTAATCCCCAATGGCCGTTCTTTGCAGATTATAGCTAATACATATAGAATTATGACTATGTGATAAAGAGGAATCCAGGTTCTTGATTATTTAAATCATTTCTCAAACCTATAAGTTGGTTTCTTATGAAATCTCCTTTGGTTTTGAGGACAATGTCAGTTCATGCTTTAGCATAACTACCTGGCACAGCTTCTCCTGCCATTCACTTGGCTATCCTGATGGATGAAGCTAGTAATCAATCCAATCTCAATATCACCAGTGATGTTCAAGTTTAAGATGACTTTGGTTTAATTTATTGTAAATTGTTTTCTTTATTGACAGTAGTAATTTTAATTCCCAATCCCTTTTGTGCCTCTCTCCTGCATTGCTTATAGCCTCTAACTGTGAAACAAATGCTTTTACTGTCATTACAGTTCACAAAGCAATACTTTGAAAAATATAAGAAATAAAAGTAAAGCTACCATTTTTAGAATACTGATTGCTCATCCTAATGGAAGATGTGTCTTGGGCTTCTGGGTACCTCACTTCTTAGGCTGGCTTCACCTTTCACTTCTGTAGTTCCTTGCAGCTCTGAACCTTAGGTGTATCTAACCCTCACCACAGATCCGACTCTGCTTATTTTGTAAGTCACGTTTGCCTATAATCTGCCTTTTAACTCTTGTAGACTAGTGACATTAGAACCAAATGTGTTAGAAATTCTGACCTTAGGGAGTCAGTCTCTCTGTTGCAATTAAGCAGAATTCAAGTAAATGAGAATTTTGGCCATGGGGGAAAATATAAGAAATAGCAGCATAAATTATTGCAAAGCTATTAAATTCTATGTGATTCTTCTACTGGGCTCATCTCACTTTTTTAAAAAAAATTATCTGTTCCTTTTGTGTAATACACACTGAAGACACTTTATATTTAAAGTTAAATTCAATTTTGAAGATGACCCCTAGCTGCTGTGACTGACCCTCAGTGCTCCTTGAGACTCTTTCCAGTAAAGATGCTCTCAGATACTAATGAACTGTGCCTTATGGTTGCCTGCTTTTGAAATTAGGATAATAAGCAACATGTAATTGATATTATTTGTGACTAGTTTCTGTTGTCTAACATTTATGCTTTTCACATATCATTCCACCTATGAAAAGAAGATGTACAACAGCAATTATACTTTCGGTTATATTTAGAGGCACATGATGTGGAAAGAACTTTCTTGTATATATCTTTCAGTGAACAAATAAATAATTTTTATTTTTTGCTAAATTTAGGAATGTAATTTTTTTCATATTTATAAGTAATTTTTTCTTTTTTTTATTATTTAATTAAAATTTCCACCTCCTCCCATTTCCCTCCTGCTCCCCATCCCCTTTTCCCTCCCTCTCCAGTCCAAAGAGCAGTCAGGGTTCCCTGCCCTGTGGGAAGTCCAAGGTCTTCCCCGCTCCATCCAGGACTAGGAAGGTGAGCATCCAAACAGACTAGGCTCCCACAAAGTCATTACATGCAGTAGGATCACCAAGTAATGAGAAATCTGACTTATGATACAATATCCTCCACAGAGTAAAATCTCAGTACTTAAACATACATATCTCCTCACTTGTAGGATTGTCTCTATGGGGAGACATATTGTCCTTTTATTGATTGTATTTTATACTCAGGTCTAGATTTGGGAAGACTATAATTAGAAATGCTGATGTATAGTCTTGTTTTGGTTGGGTGGATATTTTGTTCCTTGGTTTCCATTGCACTCTCTGATTCTGAGGAAAGTATGGTGGCTTTGTGTTGCCTAGTAAGAAATTCTTCTGGTATGATGATAATTGTTGCCATTGCGTATTCCAGGTAAAATGTGTTTTTAAGTTTTGGGAACTGATATTCACGAATGTGAATGGGTTAGTAGGGAGGAACAGGGAAGGCCCATGGCCCACAGAAGGAGGAAAGTCGTGCTCTACCAGGATCTACTCGCTCCTCTAGGAACAGGGGCAGGGAATGAGAAGAGGTCACAACAGATAGTCTGCTACAGATCTGGAGATGAGACAGGTGATTGAATTTGGAGGAGAGGAGGGTGAGTGAAAATCTGAAGCTTACTTACCTTCCTCACTGGCCTACTTGCTTCTCAGTCAGACGTGGCTGGCAGGTTACCAGAGAAAGCCAGCAGGAGTTGGATCTGGAAGAAGTCCTGAGAAGAAACTCTGCATGATCTACTAGAGATGGGGACAGAGAGGAGGTGGAGGCCTTATCAGGTGATCTGCTGTAAAGATGCAAAGAGACTGGGGGTTTGAATTTGCTGGAGAGGAGAAGCCTTGACTATCCACAGTTAGAATACTTTTTTCCCCTGGCAGAAGTCGCCTGTGGGTTCCTGGAGAATGCCTGCTGGTTTTGGCATCCAGGATAAGTGATGTGTGGGGGAAGAAAGGTCGGAGGTGAATACCTGTGTGTTGCAGTGAAGATGGGAACAGAGATGGAGATGAAGCTGATACAAGTCGTCTGTTATAGAGCTGGAGGTGTCAAAAGCAGTTGGATTTGAAATAGAGAAGGGAGAGACTGAGATCTGGAACTCGTCTACCTGTTTCCATAGCCTGCAGGGCCTGCTCACCCCAGGGAATGCCTGCAGATGTTACGTACTGGGATATCAGTGTGAAGAAATATTGGGTGAAGAAATATTGTAGGAGAAGGTCTACATGGTCTGTTGGGTAGGGTTTCAGAGAGCGGGGGGCTACTACAGTGGGTGTTCTGCTGCAGAGCTGGGGGTGAGACCGGGAATGGGACTGGGAAGAATGGAGGGAGAGGTAAAGACATTCAGCTGCCCTGGCCTGAATGACCTGCAAGTTCCAAAATATTGACCATTTAGCATTAAAAAACTTTTATGGAAACACTTGAAAATAAATTTTTTCTTTAATATTTTAAAGGAAATAGCTTCAAATTAACATTTCAGTATATTGTAATATTTACACTGTTTTAGTTAATTACAATTTACAAAAGAATTCAAAGACTTTTAGCATGTGACACTATAAAATAAAGACATAAACTGATAAAAGACCATTATATAGTTACTTTGGAATAAAGATTTGTGTGTGATATATCTGCATAAAAAGCAGAAGTCTTGGGGGCATCAGGGACTAGAATTTGCAAAACTTCTGATATATAGCAATTTAGATTTTCATCCTGAACTAAAACATAATAGAATGCTCTCTACTGTATTGCTCTCTTTGGTTGTATCCCTTAGTATTTGAAATCATTTCAGAATTAGTAATTAGAACATAGCCCTGAATGCAGAGATACCTTCAAAATTACAAAGATACTCAATATAAGTTGGAACTGGAGGTTACTCTCCTGCTTGCCAGTTCCCAAATGAACTTGCAGAGGCTTAATATTACTTATAATTGTTTTGTCAATGTCTCAGGCATATTACTGACGAGTTCCCACAATTAAATTAACCAGTTTTTACTATTCTGTGTATTACCATGTGGCCGGGCCTTACTGGGAATGATCTGGAATCTTTCTCCCTCAGCGTCTCCCAGAGTCTACCTTCTTTTTTCCTGTTTGGATTTCCTGCCTAGCTATATTCTACCCTGCCATAGGCCAAAACAGCTTTATGGATAAACCAATAAAAGTAATATTCATTCACAACATAAGAATGACATCTCAGATCAATAAGTCAGACAGAAAATGTATCAATGTTTGTTTGTTTACTCTATATGCATGCTTATTAGTGAATAATTCTGTGTGGTTCTGTTACCTATTCCTGCTCAGAACTTTTCTCAGGCCCAGAGTTCTCCTCAGTGCTGCCTTGACTTCCTTGTTCCGTAAACTATAGATGATGGGGTTCAGCATGGATGTCACCGCTGTATAGAAGAGGGCCAAGAATTTATCCATTCCTGGTGAGTGACTAGCCTTGGGCCTCAAGTAGGTTATAGATGCTGAGCCATAGAAGAGTGTGACTACAAGTAAGTGTGAGGAACAGGTAGAGAGAGCTTTATGACGTCCCTCAGGTGAAGGCATCATCAGCACTGCAATCAGAATCCGGACATAGGAAGAAATGATCAGTAAAAATGGGCTGGATATGCATAGTACTGCCACCACAAAGACGGCAGCCTCGTTTTGGGATGTATCTCCACAGGCAAGTGCCAGGAGGGGTGGAAGGTCACAGAAGAAGTGGTCTATCTCACAGGACCCACAGAAGTCCAAAGAAAAAATAAAATTGGTCTGTCCCAACCCTACTATGCATCCCATTCCCCATGAAACCATTGCCAAATGGGCACATACCCCACGGCTCATTCTGGCTGCATAGTGGAGTGGGGAGCATATGGCCGTGCAGCGGTCAAAAGCCATGGCTGCCAATAGGAAGCACTCAGTTATTCCAAAGAATGAGAAGAAAAACATCTGTGTGGCACAACCCTCCCGAGAGATCCCTCGGGACTCACTCACAAGACTCTGCAGCATCTTGGGTATGACAGAGCAAGTGTAGCCAATCTCTAGGAGAGACAAGTTGGCCAGGAAAAAGTACATGGGTGTGTGCAGGGCTGGACTGGTAAAGATGGCAAGGGCTATGAGTGCATTGCCTGTCAGTGATACCAAGAACATGAGGAGGATGAGGGTGAACAGGAGGAAGCACTCTCCAGGGACCTCAGAGAACTTGGCAAATGCAAAGCGTTTGACAGACAAGTTGTTCTCCTGCCATAAAGAGCAATTGACACTCATCTCCTGGAAGAGAGAAGAGCAAGTCATCAGAAGGATTCTTGCAGATGGGGGAAATTATTCAACTTAATCCTTAAGATCCTCAGTTAAGTCAGAGACAGAATCATTAGCTTCAGCCGTGAAATTAGTGTTTACAAACAAGAATTTATCTTTACAGAGTTTCATATCTAACCCTTTTCTCTGCTTACCACATCAGGTGATTTTTCCAACATGTACTAAACATTATACTGAGTGACCCAGGATTTAAGACTTGTGCCGTATACTTGTCTTTCCAGCCCTGATGAAGCGGAGGCAGAAAGCTTACCATTGGTTTGAGTTCAGCCTCACTTGTGGAGTAAGATATCAGCCAAATAAAAGAAAAGGAAAGCATTGCTTGTGGCTCAATTCTTTTTGCATGCTTTTCATTGACGAGTTATCAACGTCTCCCCGAAAATCTGCTCTCCAGCCAACTCATATCTATGCTTTCCTATTGTCATGGATACCCTCTCCCCACCCATCTCAGAGTGTATTAGTGCCAGAGTATTCTGTGATTTCTATAGCTAATATTCATATACATGCCTTAAAATATAATTCCTTCAGCCGGGCAGTGGTGGCGCATGCCATTAATCCCAGCACTTGGGAGGCAGAGGCAGGCGTATCTCTGTGAGTTTGAGACCAGCTTGGTCTACAAGAGCTAGTTCCAGGACAGGCTCCAAAACCACAGAGAAACCCTGTCTAGAAAAACCAAAAAAAAAAAAAAAAAACATGACTCATATTTATGTGAATGTAAAATAAATCAAATAACATCTTCGAGAGCAGGCTGGCCACAAACTCATAGAGATCAGTCTGCCTCCCTTTCTAAGTGCTGAGATTAAGAGCATATTCCACCACCACACAGCAATTTCCATATCTTAATAGTTCCCATCTTTTAATAGAACATGCTTTCTTAGTGAGAGTATCATGGTATGCACACTAAATATTTATTTTCTTATTATTATTCATAAGATCCTATGAATCAGGGCATTGAGTTTAATAAAGAAAAAAAGAGTAAAAGAGATGTGGTCTTGGTATGTAGTACAGGCTGGCATC
>NC_022010.1:90802319-90805759 GCF_000317375.1 Microtus ochrogaster
AATGTTAATTTAAACATATAAGGCATGTATATACATACATGTCAATATACTTGTATGCCTGTATATCCATGCAGAAACACACGCATGTGCACATAGAGTAGAATAAGGGTTCACTCTGGGAAGATTGTGTATCAGTTAAAATCTTAGGATAGACAACAATGCAGATAACACTGTTTGTTTAAACTCTGTATCTTAATTTGACCACTTATAAAAGGGGCTGAGAAAGAAATCTATTCCCCCATGAGACTTCTTTAGTGAGAACTAGGTTACTTCCCTAAAATCACTTTTAAAGTGGTCAGGTGCTGAATGCTTACTAGCCACACAGAATATAAACATGGGATATGTCTACACACAGCCATACTATATTTACCTTTGTGTACACTGTATTTTGGGAAAACTCTCACCACAATCAATAATCTTTGCTCCTATTCATTAATTGCTTTCTAAATTATATTTTTTATTTTGTGGGTAATGGAAAAGCAAGATTAATTAAAACCTGCATACACATATAAAAATGGTGCTGGGATTAAAGGCGTGTGCCAACACCGCCGGCAGGCGGATCTCTGTGAGTTCGAGGCCAGCCTGGTCTACAAGAGCTAGTTCCAGGACAGGAACCAAAAGCTACGGAAAAACCCTGTCTCGAAAAATCCAAGAAAAAAAAGAAAATCGTGCCTGCATCTTCTTTCCTAAGAGGATATAAATGTGTATAATGCATTATTGTATCTATTAGATAGATATTTACCTGTGCATGCAGAAGTTCTAAAAACTTAAGGGTAGAGAACACATGGGCTGACTTAAAGTTCTGATGAGCACAAAGCAGCAAGTCTGGAATTATTTGGACTCTCAGGGAATTCAGCTCTTGTAAAAATAGCCAAAACACTGAGTATTCTGTTGTGATATATTTTATATTTACTTCAAAGTATTATAAACTTTCCTGTGTACTATATTAAATTCAAATATCTATATTTCTCATGTATTTTGTATTGACAAAATCCACATGTGACGGAACAAAGGAAAATAATCCAAAAAGCCAAGCCAGAAAGAGCTATGTTTTAAATTTGAAATATTTTCTTAAATAGCCTGCACTTAGTAGTAGTTTCTATATTTGTATAATGAGCTCTCCATATAAAGAGTGTGGTCTTGAATCTCAATTAAATTTTCAGGAAATCAGCCGGGCAGTGGTGGCGCACGCCTTTAATCCCAGCACTCGGGAGGCAGAGGCAGGCGGATCTCTGTGAGTTTTAGACCAGCCTGGTCTACAAGAGCTAGTTCCAGGACAGGAACCAAAAGCTACGGAGAAACCCTGTCTCGAAAAATTAAAAAAAAACAAATTTCAGGAAATCAGTTTAGGAAACGCAACCAGAATGATATATTTTCATCTCAATCTGTGGAGAGAAAATTATTTACTCAGAAGGAGTGTCAAGATTCTTGAGAAAGAAATAAGGGTCAGAGTGCTCTGGTGTAAATATCCTATCTGCCTCTCACCTGTTACATTTTCTTGACCTTAATTTAGGAATCACTGGTTCCTTGTAAACACTACATGATGTAATCTTCCCCATCTTTCTAGTTAAGCTATTTTAAGTGGTTTTATACCAATAATCAGCTCTATTTTATACATAGGCCTTCAGTGTTATAATGTGTGCCCTAAGAACTGATAAGGTCTGCAGGTTCACTTGGCAACTAGCTATATGCAAGAGATGGTGCATGAGATGAGAGGATTTGATATCTTACAGTCTTGGTTTTTGCATGATACATTACACATCTCAGAGCCCCAAGTCAAGCTCATTATACGTTGTTCCGTTTTGTGAATGATACAGGTGAAAAACATCATTTTTCCTGGTGTCAGAAGGTTAGGAAAGTTCATTAGTGGGTTCGGTTCCTTGTCTGATCTTGTAAGTTATGACACACTGTAAGATACTGTTTCTGAAACAGTGCATTTTCTGCATGTAGAAACTGTCAGGAAGTGAGAGAATTTCTGTAGATTGAGCAGGAAAAGATAATTAGGATGCTTACTCCCATTTTCCCAGTTTTACATTCACTCACCAAGGAGCATTTATGCAGCTGAGTGACACTTTACGTAAACCCAGAAGAAAGAGTGGGATCGCTTGATTAGATTACAACATACCATATAACATGAGTATCACAGTGACAAAATGAATTCTAATTTACCAGGAAACAAGCGATTAATAGCAATAGTCTGCACAAACTATAAAAGTCTTAACAGAAGCAGACAGAAAGCAATTACAATAAAAATAACAGGAAAATGCTTTGAGTTTTAAATATCCTTTTATATACTTTAATTCACCCTCTACAGGCCCAGTCTTGATAAACTAACTCTGCCACCTACCTCCAATCACAGTACTTGACGAGATAATTAAGTAGTTTCTGCTTCTGATAAGCTACTCCAGACTTTCTCTTCATCCTTTCCTTACTGCATACAGGGGACACAGACAATCTCCATCCTCATCTCTACATTGTTTTGAAAGCTTTTGTTATGATAAAAATCATGCCTGATGTCAAGAAGATTGTGTCTCAGGAGAGAGGACCATGTCCTTCAAGGCAATGTCCCAGTATCACAGATGCACACACACGCACACACACACACACACACACACACACACACACACACACACATTACTACTCCTAAAGAACATCTGCACTTTCTTCTTTTCTGGAAAACAATGAGCTCTAAGCATATTACACTAAAATTCTTCTGTGTTCTGAGTCATTTCCATTTTACTCTCCCCAGGAGACTCACAATCTCTTCTCACTGGTGAGTTTCAGGAGTCACTGCATTGCCCTCCTGAGAGTCCTTATGGATGGGGTCATAGCTCTGGGCAGAGCAGCCTCACTCTGCAGCAGCCCTTTCTCCTGAGAAATAGTTCTATCACAAAACATCTGAATCACCTCATCCACAAGGAGGGTGTCCCAATAGTCTAACCATATTTCCACTGCATCAGCTTTGCCACAGGCAAAAGTTGGGAGCATGGTGGTTGGGACAGGGTGAGGGGAAGGGGAGAGGGGGAGAAAGAAGGGATAAGGGGAGGATTGGGGAGAGCTTGGGAGAGTGGGATGATTGAGATGGAGGAAGGGCAGATATGGGAGCAGGGAAGAAGATATCTTAATTAAGGGAGCCATTTTAGGGTTGCAGGATACTTGGCTCTAGAACCGTTCCCAGTCCCAGATGTCCAAGGGGATGTCCCCAGCTAGGTCCTTGGGCAGTAGAAGAGGGGGTGCCTGACTTGGCCTTGTCCCATAGCCAAACTGATTAATATCTTGAATATCACCATAGAACCTTCGTCCAGCAATGGATGGAGATAGAGACAGAGATTCATATTGGAGCACTGGACTGAGCTCCCAAGGTCCATTTGAAGAGCAGAAAGAGGGAGAAGATGAGCAAGGAAGTCAGGACCGCGAGGGGTTCATCTACCCACTGAGAT
>NC_022010.1:90805859-90812983 GCF_000317375.1 Microtus ochrogaster
CACACACACACACACACACACACACACACACACACACACACACACACACACATTACTACTCCTAAAGAACATCTGTACTTTCTTCTTTTCTGGAGAACAATGAGCCCTAAGCATATTATACTAAAATTCTTCTGTGTTCTGAGTCATTTTCATTTTATTCTCCCCAGGAGACTCACAATCTCTTCTCACTGGTGAGTTTCAGGAGTCACTGCATTGCCCTCCTGAGAGTCCTTATGGATGGGGCCATAGCTCTGGGCAGAGCAACCTCACTCTGTAGCAGCTCTTTCTCCTGAGAAATAGTTCTATCACAAAACATCTGAATCACCTCATCCACAAGGAGGGTGTCCCAATAGCCTAACCATCTTTCCACTGCATCAGCTTTGCCACAGGCAAAAGCTGGGAGCATGGGGGTTGAGATGGGGTGAGGGGGAGAAAGAAGGGAGGAGGAGAGGATTGGGGAGAGCTTGGGAGAGTGGGATGATTGAGATGGAGGAAGGGCAGATATGGGAGCAGGGAAGAAAATATCTTAATTAAGGGAGCCATTTTAGGGTTGGCAAGATACTTGGCTCTAGAAGGGTTTCTAGTCCCAGATGTCCAAGGGGATATCCCCTGCTAGGTCGTTGGGCAGCAGAGGAGGGAGTGCCTGAACTGGCCTTGTCCCATAGCCAAACTGATTAATATCTTGAATATCACCATAGAACCTTCATCTGGCAATTGATGGAGATAGAGACAGAGATCCACATAGGAGCACTGGACTGAGCTCCCAAGGTCCAGTTGAAGAGTAGAAAGAGGGAGAAGATGAGCAAGGAAGTCAGGACCGTGAGGGGTTCATCCACCCACTAAGATGGTGGGACTGATCTAAGGGAGCTCACCAAGGCCAGATGGACTGGGACTGAAGGAGCATGTGATCAAACCAGATTCTCTGAATGTGGCTGACAATGGGGGCTGACTCAGAAGCCATTGATAAAGGCACTGGGATTTGATTCTACTGCATGTACTGTTTTTTTGGGATCCTAGTCTGTTTGGATGCATACCTTCCTAGGTCTGGATGGAGTAGGGAGGGCCTTGGACTTCCCACAGGGCAGGGTGCCTTACCCTCTCTTAGAACTGGAGGGGAGAGGGAGGGTGAATGGGAGAGTGGGAGGGAAATGGGAGGAGGGGAAGAGGTGGAAATTTTGAATGGCATTATTTATAAAGCAAAAAATAAAAATAAAAATAAAAAAGAAAGTGCAATGACCAAATTATTCATCCATTGTTTTCCAGTTGCATCAAATCCACCAATTCTTTATTTCTCTTTTAATTAAAGTGGATTTTTCTCTCATAAAATATGTACTGATTACAGTTTGTCCTCCCTCTACCTCCACTCCCTCTCCACCCTCCCTCCCCACAGGATACACTCCCTTCTGTCTCTCATTAGAAAAGGATAGGTTTCTAAGTGATAACAACCAAACATGATGAAATTAAATACAAGATAGACAAAAACCATCACATCAAAGCTGTACAGTGAAAAATCAATAGAAGGAAGAGCTCAAGAGAAGGCACAAGAACCAGAGACCCACTCATTTGCACACTCAGGAATCCATGAAAACACTAAACTGAAAAGCTATAAGATATGCACAGAGGACCTGGTGCAGACCCGAGCAGGCCCTGTACCTGCTGCCTCAGTCTGCATTCATATAAGCTTTGCTCAGTTGGTTCAGAGCCTTGCCCTCTTGGTGTCCTGCATCTCCCCTGACTTTCCCTCTTTATGCCTCCTCTTCCGCTGGGTTCTCTTATCTCTGAGGAGAGGGTTTTGATGAAGATTTTCCATTTGGAGCTCTGTGTTCCAAGGTTTTTCTCTCTGTGAAACGTCTGTCTGTGTCTAAATTTGTTTCCATCTGCTGCAGTGGGGAAGTTTCTATGATGATGACTGAATAAGGAAGGCTCTGATCTATGGGTGTAGCAGAATATCTTCGAGGGTCATTTTGTTTTTACTTTTATTTTTGTTTTTGAGCATTAGCATTTTTTATCCTAATCCCTGGTTCCTGGACACTCAAGCAATGCCGCATATTCAAACCATACATTGGATAATTACTCCCACAATGCACTGCATTGTGCCACTGTTGAGCCTTAGTATATCATATAGGCAGGGTAACATGGTTCATCAAAGTTTTGTGGCTGGGCTGGTATATACATTTCTCATTTGGTAGACTGTAGAATACTTCCTGTACCAAAGATGCTAGATCATGGGGGTGAAGGTTCTATATAGGCACCAGCTAGATGTCTCCAGCCCAATGAGTTGTGTGGGAATTGTGCTGTACATACATGATGTGATTTTTTTAGCTTGAGATTTTGTGGGATTCCTAAAAGCTGGAGAGGGATTGTCTGACACTTTTGCCTTCTCTTGGAACTCTTTTTCCTCTGCTGGGTTCTCCTAACCAGCCTTAATATGAGGGTTTGGACCTGGACATAAAGCATCTTTTTATATACTGTTCAACTGATATTACTGGGAGGCCTGCTCTTTTCTTAAGAGAAGCTCAGGAGCCATGGATCTCGGGGAGAAGAAGAGGGGGAATATTGGGAAGAGTGGACGCTGTGGTCAGAAAGTATTGTATGAGAGATGAATGAATAAAAAGAAAATCAGATGTATCCCCAGTTACCTACTTGTTATTGCTATGTCCCTCATATTTGCCCATTCACTTACAAATTCATTGATGGATTATTTAACTGATAAGGTAAGTGCCATCATATCCTGTTACCTCTCAATGATGCTGCAAGGTTGGAACTAAGCCTTCAGCACAGGAGCCTTTGGGACATTTTAAAAGAGAAACCATAATAGGAACAGGTAAGCATGAAGGGCTAACTTTATGCCATAACCAGCTCTCATAATGAAGTGGTTAAGAAGGTATCCCCAATAGATAGATTCCTCTTTTTTGAAAGACTATAGAAAACCAGTAGGAGAAGAATGCTCGGGAGTCTGCAATTGTACTATTAAGGATGTGGAATGTTAGTATAATGACTGTACTTTACTCTCTATACTTCTTAAATTTTAGTTTTGAGATTACAACATAATTACAACAATTTTCCTTCTTTTTCCTCCTTCCAAACCATCCCATACACCCCTTCCTGCTCTCCTTCAAATTCATGGTCTTTTATTTCACTAATTGTTATTGGATGCACATATGCATATGCATATACATTTCTAAATATAGTCTGTTGGGTACATATAATGCTACCTATGTGTGTTCTGTTTTGTTTTGTTTTGTTTTGTTTTGTTTTGCTGACTGGCACTGGACAACAAATTGGTATGCTCTTCCCCCGGGAAACAATTTCTACAGCTCCTAGGTTTTCTAGTTGCCTATAGTTCTTTGTGTAGCCTTGAGACCTCATGGGCTTTGCCTTTTTCGGTTTGGCATGTCCGTTGGTATATGCCCTGTATTCTTGCCCACATTAATTCAGTTTTGTCTTTATGTAATCAGTAATTGAGGGACTGTGATTTTAAACTTAAATATCAGAAAAAGAATACTTTCTTTTCTTTAGTGTCTGAATTTTTCAGATCTTCATTTTCAGAACATGCCTTCACATTGAATGGCACAGTGGATTAGTGAAGAAATTCTATGCCACCACCCAGTTGTCAGGAGAGTCTTCTAGCACTGTTACTGTGCAGTCAATGTCTCTCTACATGGAGTTGACTCAGAAAGCACTTGCTGGACTGTAGTTGCTAAACCTGAACTCTAAATTTCTGCTGAAGATTGGAAAGCTTGGATGTAAATATATAAAAAGGGAGAGTAGAGGAATAAGGATAGGAGTTACATAACAAGAGATATCAATTGTACCAATGTCTACGAACAGTGAAAAAGGAGCTGATATTGACTCAGGTTCACGGAGGCTGCTCTTGTTTTGGTAAATCTGGTCGAATGGATGCTTGACATTATATGTAGTCTTATCTTGGAAGAGTGCAACATGCAGTTTGACTTTTGAATGTTTATGACACAATGGAACTCTAGTAAAGTCCTAGTATCTGTAACTGCTAGATGCTTTCATTCTCAGTGATCCATGATCAGAGACTAGAGTATAACCTATGGCATAAGAAATATAATTAACCTTTGCACCTAATTCTTCGCAGAGAGCTCATAAAACTTTTGGAATATACCTAGTAATAGGAGTGTCTTTTGTAATTCACAAAGAAACCCCTTTGCTCACATCAGAAATTATGGCAATGGGGAAGTTTCTGGAAGAGGACTGAGGCGTGGAGCGGCGGGCACTTCAGAAAGGCTGACTGACCCCACCGTGGCTTTCCCCAGCGGCCCCGAGCTTGTTTTCAGAAACAAGTATGTCATCTGAAATGCTGCCAGTAACTCTCGAGACGACTAACATGGAGAGAAAGCCAGTTGTGAGCGAAGAGGAGGGGCAGAAGCCAAGACTAGACACGGGGACTGAGCCAATATCTAAACGACAGATGAAGCTGCTGAAGCAGAAGCAGTGGGAAGAGCAGCGAGAACTGCGCAAGGAAAAACGAAAAGAAAAGCGCAAGAGAAAGAAATTAGAACGGCAGTGTCAGCTGGAATCCAGCTCAGATGGAAATGACAGGAAACGCATTCGAAGAAACGTGGTTCACAGCAGCCTCCGCCTTATCATCGACTGTAGCTTCGATGATTTGATGGTGTTAAAGGATATTAAGAAGCTCCATAAACAGATTCAACGTTGCTATGCAGAAAACCGACGAGCATCACATCCTGTGCAGTTTTATTTGACAAGCCATGGAGGTCAACTGAAGAAGAACATGAATGAAAATGACAAAGGATGGGTCAACTGGAAGGGACTCACGTTTAAACAAGCGTCCAGTTACAGGATTGAACATGCCCAGCTGCCTCTGGCCGACTTTGTGAAGATGAGCAGTCGGAAGGTCCTGGCAGTCAACCATGTGTTTGAAATTATCCTGGAGTTCTTGGAAACAAGAGACTGGCAGGAGGCATTTTTTACGATCTTACCCCGGCGGAAAGGAGCTGTTCCAGCACACAAAGGCTGTGAAAGCTCTCCTCAGGACCAGCAGCCCCAGCCAGAAGGATGGGACAGTTCCAGCGAGGGAGAGCATTGCGGGAATGACCCCGACTCACCACAGAAGGAAGAGCAGGGCCAGCAGGGCAGCCCAGTGTCCTCAGTGAGTCCTGTCCCACAGTGACCAGCCTTCCCTTGCTGTCCTACACTTTAGGAGAACCCAGAGAGGGTGGTACCACCAAATTCTCAGACCACAAGAAAATCCATTTTCTCTCATCACTGTTGTGGAATTTGAAATCTTGTCAAGAGTCAACGATAATGAACACTCTAAACACCAAGAAAGGATTGTTTGGTTTTCTGTGAGAAGACTTAAAGGTATCATTTCAAAGTTGTTTTAAGCCTCAAATCAGAGTCATGGAGAATGTTACCGTAGTCTTAGGCCTTTATTCTCCTTCGTTCGCTGGAGCATCTTCTTCAGAACGTGCCTTCCGACCTTCAGCTTTGTTCGTTTATGTTCCCATCAGTGACTGTTTGTCTGATTCTATTGGAGCAGATTTCATGCGCGTTCTGTGTGTCTACTACAATGTTGAACTCGGAAGGCTGCCCTTCTGTCTGTAACTTTTGTGTTCAGTATGGTTCTTTCTAAGAAATAAGTTAATTCTAGGAGAAATACCAGTTGTTTGCTGGTCACAGTAATTCATTCATTTTGGATAGTGGAAGCCATTCTTGTTCCTCCCTTGTGATGCCTTCTCATACTTCTGAAATAATCACAAGAACAATCTTAAATCCCTTAATGACAGTAATTAATTCAGTTACAAAATTAATTTTTTTCTGACTAGATTATTTTACAATATTATTTTTGAAGGATCAATTTGTCTTTACCCCAGTTTAAAGCAAAAAGTAATATCTTTTCTTTCTATATATTTTTCATGTAAATAACATATATCTCCATATATGTTAGCTTTTAATGTGAATATTGTGTATCTGCCTCCTACTATACTATCCTAACTAATGTAAATGTGTGTTTCTATAAACAACATAAGCATACAGGAAAATGTGCACGTTTAGCTCTTACATTTTAGTCCACGATTACAGTCCTGTAATCACTGTATCGCTGTGGAATGGTTGTGTGGAATGCACTAATGCCCAAATCCAAAATTAAACAGGAGTTTGGAAACTGATGAGGAGGGAGCAGAGGGGAGCTGCCGAGATTCTGTGTGGTAATTCCAGAGGAGTGTATGCACAAGTGCAGCGGGAGCTCCCAGTTTATTATATAACGTGTGTGTGTGTGCTAGCATCACACTTAGGTGCAAGCCTGTGTGAAAGACTCAGTAGTGATGTTCACTGTCTCTTTTTGTTGCTTTTTTCTTAGTTATCTGTTGTAGCTAGTTATTTCAAAGTCTATAAACAATGGATGTAAATATCCACACTACAGTTCTGAGAGAATAAAGTTCATGTTGTTACTGTAAAAAAAAAAAAGAAATTATGGCAATGGGATGAGCTCAGGTGAGTTCTTCTACATAGCTTCAGTGTGAGAATGCTCGATAGAAGGAAACTCATGATAAATGTTTGCAATTTTCATTGGAATTGGAAAGTAGACTGGGTTTGTCTGCCAAAATTCTAAACAATTAATTTCATTAATTTCTTGTTTTGTACACATGTCAGAATTCTGGGAGGATAATGTGCTCAGAGAGGCACAAAATACACAATACCCACTCTCCAAAGCCTGACCTTTCTTGTAGCTTTCATTTGATTATTCTTTCATAATTAACCAGTAAATATTAATAGTAATGATATATTAATAATAATAATATTAATAATAATGATATACTGAATTTTGATATAATTTAAAACTTTTCACTAAAGCTCAACAAAAGACATACAAAGGAAAGACACAGTACAGATGAAAAATACCTGCAATCTCCATCTCTGCCAACGGTACATCCAAATATGCAAACAACTTTGTCAACTCCCCTTGTTCCCTTTCTGCCATTTCGTTCTTTCTCCCTTTATCTCACATGTCTCCCACTACACTTTTCCACTTCCTCAAATATCTTTTCTTTCCATTCCTGTAGTCCTCTTTCTTGTTTCATGACCTATACCAACACCCATACACATGTATACACCTGCAAAACATTAAAAGCTAG
>NC_022010.1:90813254-90815192 GCF_000317375.1 Microtus ochrogaster
TTTATGCCTTAGAGGGCTCTTAAATCATCTATTTCCATTCTAAGTTACCTGGCACTATCCTTTTCCAATTTGTATTTTAAGCATATTGAACATGATGTAAGGAACCACTAAGGTAAGCTGCCTTCAGACTTAGCAACATTATTAAACATGGTCCCATCCCTAGATAAAGAGCTACATGCAATTAATGGATGCTGGAAAAGGAATAGTCAGCCTTTTCTAGGGATGAGACCACTAACAGATTTCCCAAACACAAGCAGTCAGCCACAAACACATACATATGAGCAAAACTGTATTCTTTTGTATATGTTCATTTCAGATGTTGATATAAATGAACACAATTATATATTACATATATGCACATATATATTATATGCACACATATATGTAATTTAAATAAAGAGATGATACATTTGAGACAGTTGGGGATAACATGGAAGGAGTTGGAGGGGTAAAGGAAGGGTGAAAATAATGTAAGTCCAATACTCATGTATAAAATTCTCAAAAACAATTTAAAAAACAAAACAATAGGATCCGATCTAAACACCGGGAGAGCCATTATTGGGGTGAGTGAGTTTCTGACTCTCGGCAGCAGCCAGGAACAGGGAACTCAGACGTTCTTCATCCCTCCTACACTTTATGGTCATCCTGTAGGGGCTATACTGCCCTATACCTCCTCTCTCTTCCTATCTTGCATCCAGAACCCTCTTCCCCCAGTCTGCCTCCCTCCCCTCTTTGGCCACATAACATCTCCCAGCTCAGCCTGTTCGGGCGCTGGGACCGAATCCGATTTGGGAGGGAAACCAGGAGGGTGGTAGTTCCTTTGTCTCAATAGCCTGCCTGCAGCAAGCAAGGTAGGTCCTTTGTTTACAAGCTACTCAAGCAGCACAGAGATCTGATCTAGGCACCAGGAGAGCCATCACTGAGGAGTGACATCACTGGGAAGGTACATCAGTGGGCAAGGAGACCTGATCCTGTAAAGAAGATCCATAGGGGAGCATTCGGAGGAAGAGATGGGCAGGCACCAATGCAAGAATTCACCCAACAATCTGAAAAACAACATGAAACCACCAGAACCCAGCGACCTCACAACAGGAGGACATGAACACCTTAATCAAGAAGAAGTAGAAAAAATTGACTTTATGAAAGTGATAGAGGCCCTTAAATAAAATGTAAAAAATGCCCTTATAGAAATGGATGAGAAGTAAAACAGAAAGTTTGAAGAACTGAGTAAATCAGTGAATGACACCCTAGGAAACCAAAGAAAAACAATCAAGCAGATAATGGAAACAGTTCAAGACTTAAAAACTGAAATGGAGAGTGGTGAGTGCCTGCCCACCGGGCGGGCCTCAGGGACCCCCGAAAGGGAGCACGCGCACCTCCAGCTTTGCCAGCAATGGAGGGAAATGGACGGAAGGAAGAAAACACAAACAGAGGGCTGGCTGGACAAGGAAAATCTAGGTAAATGAGTAGAGACTACAGAAACAAGCATAACCAACTGAATACAAGAGATAGAAGAAAGAATCTCAGATTCTGAAGATTCAAAGAGAAAATAAACACAAAGAAAACAGGAAATCCAACAAACTCTCATCACAAAACATTCAGGAAATCTGGGACACAATAAAAAAGACCAAACCTAAGAATAATAGGAGTAGAAGAAGAAGAAGAAGTGCAGCTCAAAGGTCCAGAAAATATATTTAATAAAATTATAGAAGAAAACTTTCCCAACCTAAAGAAAGATATACCTATGAAGGTCCAAGAAGCATACAGAACACTGAATAGACTGGATCAAAAATAAATCCCCTTGCCATATAATAATCAAAACACAAAGCATACAGAATAAAGAAAGAATATTAAGAGCTGCAAAGGAAAAAGGTCAAGTTTCTTATAAAGGTAAACCTATCAGACTTACACCTGACTTCTCTATGGAAACCATGAAAG
>NC_022010.1:90817215-90819852 GCF_000317375.1 Microtus ochrogaster
AATAAATAAATAAATAAATATTTTTTAAAAAAAACTATGGCTATAGCCATGTTAAATAAGCAGTATTCAGTAATGTGCATATGTTACATTTTTGAAAATACTTATTTTACAATCATGATTCAAAACTCTTATTTCATATTTCTTCTACAACTTTTTCAGATGAAATAATAGTCTAGTCTATAATATCTGTGATATTAGAGGTGCTTGTCTAAATACAGTCAGATCAGAAGTATGCAGCATCCACATGCACCATATCCTAGCATCAGGTATTTTCTGTGAAGTCTATAATGCTGACTTATAATCTGCCGATTTGCAACTATATTTTAGGCACTGTTAATTCTTGATGTCTAGGTTAATTCATAGTTCTTAGTAAACTAACAGAACAAGTTCCTACAAGTATGTTAAAATATACAAATGCGATCTTCTGTTCCATAGCATTCGAGAACAGGTGCCAAAGGATTTTAAGAGATGAAAAAGCTTGCTACAGTGATTATGACAAGCTCTCACTAGGAAGTTGTTGAAGAGACTGGATAGATGACTCAGCAGTTAAGAATATTGACTGTTCTTCTACAGGAGCTGTGTTCTATTTCCAGCATTAACACGGAGGCTCAAAATCATCATTAATTCCAGTTCTAGGAATCCTTTGCCCTCTTTCGGTCCCTGTGGGCACCAAACACTCATCTGGTGCACAGATATCTATACAGGGGAAACATGCCTTTATACAAAATATTTTTTATTTTGTGTTGAAAAACAGAAGTTTTGGAATGATTATTTTACTACATGGAAGTTTTTTGATTTCTGTTTTTAATGTAGGCATCTTACCTAGGATAGCAGATAGTCAAAGAACGTGATTCATATCTTAGTCTGGGTGGCCCCTTATAAAACCTCACAAAGTGGGTGAGCCTTCAGTGAAATGAGGGCTGTGCATCTGCTTCTAACTATAACAAATTAGTCTGCTCTTAAGATGCTGATTTGTAGAGTAATTCAGATTTGGCCAGTGGAATGTAATGTTAACATCATGTTTGAATTTTCATTTTTTCAGGGTTGACTTTTTATGAAACACTAATAAATAAAATGTGTATTTTTCAAGCATTGTTTTACTCCGTTCCTCTATTTTATTGTATTGCCATTTACTTTAGCTGCAAAGAAAGGCAAGAAATAAATCCAGGAAACATAAAATTTCTGGGATTTTAATGCCTCTTTGTCTGAAGTAAGATACCCGCTGAAGAACATTTCTGGAGTTGGAAACTATATTCACAATACCAGTGTGACTAACAGAAAGTAATGCATCCCTGATAATTGACCAAATTTTTATACTAGAAAAAAGCATTGAGCTCATTGATTAAGAAGTATCTCTACATATTATAACAAATAACTGATGCTCTCTTAGTGAAGCTTCTAACAGAGAGAGCAGGACCTCTCCCTGAAGGTTAACTGGCTTTTGGTAACCTGTTTCTTGTGCTGTATTACCTGCCCTAATCTCCATGTAAGGGGAGAAGCTGAATCCTGCCTCAACTTGATGTGCCAAGCTTTGTCTAAGTCCTTGGGAGGCCTGACTCTTTTGGAATGGAGATGGAGAAGTACATGGTGAGGGGGGGGGGTAGATGGAAAATGGGAAAAGACAGGAGGGAAGGAGGAAGGGGAAACTGGTTGGTTTATAAAATAATTTGAAAAGGTGTTACTTAAATGAAAAAGAAATTATCTCTGCAACATGGATAAATTAGCTATAATTGATCATGAATTATTGAATCTAAAACTTTCACTAAATAGTTAAAAAACAAAACACATAAATACCAAAAAATAATAACTCTGTAACTGTGGCTTAACTCATTTGGTTAATAAAATAGGGGGCTATTGGTAACTGTACTAATATGAAGAATAAATATTAACAGTGCTTAAACTGTTTGACTCAGTCTCAAGTACACAAAAGAGGATTGTTTAAATATCAAATATCCTCATTCCTCAAACAGAAGATTTGATCAATCAGCTTAGGAAAGTTCAACCATTCATTGTCAGAGCTCAGAGCTCTTCTTATCAAATTCTCTGGCTATCTCTGGACATGTTCATATGTTTCTATAAAGCCTTTAGCACTGCTGTTTTAATTAGCTCCTCAGCTTTACGCCACATGTACTTTCAGATAATCAGAAATCCCCTTTAAAATTTAGTATAATAAATAGATGATAAATAACAAGTTTTTTAGATTATTATGTTATTTTTGTGCATGTAGAAGCTATATGTATAGTGTGTGAATATGCAGAAATTATGCATGCTGTGGGTGTATTGTACATATAAAATCCAGAGTCAATTTCAAGTTTTTTCTACATATGATTACTACTTTATGTTTTGATACTGTGCCTTCAGCTAAGCTTGGAACTTATGAATTCAGCTACATTAGCCAGCCAGCAAGCCCTAGAAAAATAACCAATGTTTTCTTAAGCTGAGCTGGTATTATATTGATCAGTTCCCATTGCCAGCACTTTACCTGAGTACTGGAGATAGAACTTATGTCCTCTTGCTTTGGCAGAATGATTTATTCTGACTCATTTATCTGTGAAGCACTCCTGCCATGTTATTTCAACCACAGAATACCAACCCTGTCTTTGATAGTCCCAACCAACAAATCACGAGTCTTTGCTA
>NC_022010.1:90821407-90823971 GCF_000317375.1 Microtus ochrogaster
ATGAATGGAAGAAATGCACATATATGGTAAGTCATTGTGAATGATTCCTAAGCATTGTTCATAATCATTCACCATGTAACATAATGTAAGATTGACTGACTTTTCTTACCTTTTGATTTTTCCACAAACATTCTCTCTACTGAATTTCGAAACACCGAATTGGAAGTCCTAACCTCAAAAATGATCTTTATCTTTTTTATTTTATTTTTATGATGTTTTATTTTAAAATTTTTAATACAATTGCATCATTTTCTTACTCCCTTTTTCATCTCCAACCCTCCATGCACTCCCCTTGCACACTTTCAAATTCATGGCCTATTTATTATATAAACACAAACCAATATAATGTTATTTGTATGTATATGATCTCACAAGTGATTCCTCAGCATTGGTTAGTCAGTTGGGGGAATCTTCCTTAGGGAAAAATATTTCTTTCTTGCTTGCATTCCCCTGTTGTATATAATTTACTGTCTAGGTTTTAGACTTTTTGAGCTTCCCCCATTACAGCATGTCCTTTGGTCTTGTTTTAGGCAATCATGTTGGTGAGACTGTATGAATGTATCCTTTCTGAATTTTCTAGAAGATACCATAACATAGCAAACTTCTTGTTCTTTCAACTTTTTCAAGTTTTCTGTGACATCTTCTATAATGCTACCTGACCCATAGGTACAAGAATCTTGTTACAGATGTATAGATGGAACTGGGACCATGTGCTATCCCTCTCTGCATTTTGATACACTTTGATTTCTATAATGTTCTCTGGTTCAGAAAAAAGTTTCTTTGCCAAAGAATAAGAACTATTTTTTTAAAGAGATATCCAGATTTAATTGGAGTTTCTGCGCTCTTAGGTTTCCAAACCAGGAGCTCAAACGTGACCACTGGGAGGAAGAAAAGGAGACCATATGTTCCTCTTTTGGGAGTTCACTTAAATACTCTTGGGAGTGGTCCTGACAGGGAGGGGTCAGGACCTGGCCTGCTGGGATTCGGAGTCCTGAGTGCTAACTCTCAGAGTCAGGGGGCTAGGATAGATGCAAGGGGCTGGGGTTTAAGCTCCCAGGTTAACATGTACCACCAGCATCACAGCTGACAGCAACCCCTCAGACATGTCCCCACACCTCTAAGCACCTGTCTCTTCAAGCTGCTCCGGTTATTGTAAAGATGGTCACCCTCGCTACACCTCAGAGTTGGATCCAGTCTACGTTTCAGCTCCTCACTTGACCATCACATGTTCTCAGTCTGCTAGTCTAAGTGCCCTTTGCCTTTAAAAAAGGGGTGCGCTGACTTGAGCAGAGATCGGTGTTCTTATAAAATGTCCCATCATCTGTTGCTCTAAATTGAACACACACACACACACAAGCTTGTGTGTGTGCACAAACACACTTGAAACACACGCAGGTCTTATAAACTGAAAATTGACTATTGAGGATTGAGTTCAGGGGAAGGGTTTTTGGCAGAGCCACTTCACAGGACTTCAGTCTTCTCATGTCCCAGCAGAGGCATGTGGTATAAATGTCATTCCCATGATCACACAAAACTCAGCCACTCAGTTAAGGTGGCAACAGGCAGAGCTCTCTCTTTCACTGAGAATACAATACTCTCTGGGTAGAGCTGGCAGAGGAGATCTGGGTAAGCACCAACACTACCTGCAATCAATACTCATCAATGGATACTGTTTTAAAAGTGTAGGGTGCCCACACAACTGCTAAAATGGCTTGAGGGAGGGGTGGTCTGAGAGCACTTGGTGCTTTGTCAGAGAATCAGAGTTCTGATCCCAGAAGCCAGGTCAAGTGGCTCATAAATGCCTGTAATTCTAGTTCAAAAGATCCATGCCCCCTTCTGGACTCCATGACATCTTCACACACACACATGTATACACACACTCATAGATACACATATAACTAAACTAAACTAAACTAAATTAGATCTTTTTCAAAAGAAGGCTTCTGTGGAGCAAAGTCTGAGCTCAAGGGGCAGTTTTGTGAAGTCTTTCCTAAGCATGACAACAGAACCAGAACACGGAATTGAAAAGACTGGTGGGTTTCGGTATTTGTTACATTATCCCAGGAATGCAAGATTCACCAGAAGAAAATCAATCAGTGTAAAAGACACTACCAGAACGAGGGAGACGCGACCTTAACAGACTGTGATAAAATATCTAAACAAGCCCAGGCCTCTTTGTAACAACACGGGTCACCCAGAAACTAGAAACCCATAGAAGGGAGCGCCCTCAGCACCATAAGAGGAGTATGAGAGCCCCACACTCACATCACACAAAGGTGAGGGCCTGGCAGTGGCCCTTCTTTTTTTTTTATTGAGAAAAGGAAAAAAAATGTTTCAGCCTCCTCCAAGCCTCCCATTTCCCTCCCCCTCCTTCCACCCTTCTCCACCTCCCCCAACTTCTCTCCCCCTCCCTCTCCAGTCCATAGAGCAGTCAGGGTTCCCTGCCCTGTGGTAAGTCCAAGGTTCTCCCCCCTCTGGCCATGTCGAGGAAGGTGAACATCCAAACTGGCTAGGCTCCCACAAAGCCAGAACATGAAGTAGGATCAAAACCCCGTGCCATTGTC
>NC_022010.1:90824726-90837811 GCF_000317375.1 Microtus ochrogaster
TCCATTTGCATGCAAAATTCGAGAAGTCATTGTTTTTTACCGCAGCGTAGTACTCTAATGTGTATATATTCCACACTTTCTTCATCCATTCTTCCATTGGAGGACGTCTAGGTTGTTTCCAGGTTCTGGCTATTACAAATAATACTGCTATGAACATAGTTGAACAAATGCTTTTGTCATATGATAGGGCATCTCTTCGGTAAGAACTACTTTTATATGTGCATTATCTTAGTTAAGGTTACTATTGCTACAATGAAACCTCATGGCCAACATTTGTTGGGGTAGAAAGAGTTTATTTGGCTTGTATTTTCACATTGTTTTCCATCATTGAAGGAAGACAGGACACGAGCACAAATAGAACATGAACCTGGAGGCAGGAGCTGATGCAAAGGCCAGAGGTGTGCTGCTTACTGTATTGCTTATCATCATTGCTATAGAACCCACAATCACCAGCCCAGGGGTGGCACCACCCATATTGAGCTATGACCTCCCATGTAAATCATTAATTTGGAAAATACCCTACAGATAGATCTTATGGAGGCATTTTCTCAGTTGAAGTTTCTTCCTCTCAAATGATTCTAGATTATAAGAAGTTGACATAAAATTATCCAGTCCATACCTATATAAAAGATTGATATTTTAATCTAATTAGGGGTAGTGCTAGTTTAGTAATGCGAGAGTTGTAGATTCTCCTCCAAAACTGATGACCTTACAAGTCCTAGGTAGTTCAATTGGTTTTAGTACCAGACATAGTTTCCCTCTATACCTAAAGTTATGTGTGTGTGTGTGCATGTGTGTGCATGTGTGTGAGCACATACACATGCATGCACATATGTAGTTTAAATGAAATCTTCCTGTCTGGGTTGACAGTTCTCCCTATAAGGGTCACAGACTATATAAGAACAACCTCACACCAATAATGGAAAACTGTCTTTGAGTTGCTGGTCAGGGTTTCCCAACAGACTCCCAAAATAAGAAAGGCTACTGTTGTTGACATCCTTTACAGTGCAGGGGTAGAAGGAAAGTCCCTATTTCTCAAGACCAACTTTCATGGTTCCAGAAAGCTCCATGAAAGTCTTCCAAGGAAGCAAAACAATCAGTGGTCACATCCAACAATGATCCCTATGAAGCACAAAAATAACCAGCATGGCACGAAAGAAATATTGAGGGATAAATAATGTGGGATAATGCTCTTTTACTCTGTAAAGATTTGTCACTTGTATTAGTTTATTGAATGCTGATTGTCCATTATCCAGGCAGGAAGTGTAGGTTAGGTGACCAGACTAGGATAATTCTGGGAAGAGGGAAGAGGAAAGGCTCAGTCTGCTGCTACCACCCAGACCCAGAGAAAGCAAGATGAGAATGTAGTACTGAGAAAAGGTACCAAGTCACGTGTCTAAACATAGGTAAGAAATAAGGTCTAATTTAAGTTGGAAGAGCTAGACAATAATGATCCTGAGCTAATAGGCCAAACAATTTATGGTTAATATAAGTCTCTGAGAGTTTCTTTGGGACTGAACAGCTGCAGGACAAGGCAGGGCAGAAACTTATGTCTACAGAGAAATAGTAGCACACATACCATAGTGGCAACCAACATTTCTCTAGTTGGTCTTGATCTCTATTTAATGTGTTGTCACATATGAATCTGTGTCCATAGATGGTCTATGTCAAATGGGAATTGGGGGAAAATTTAGCAATGGAAATATTTTAAAAGATATGGGAAATATATTAAAACATCAATAATGAATTATCATGGACCTAGCACTAACTGTAAGACTATTCTCAACACATAGTTTGAAGTAACAAATACCCTTTGAAGAAACCAAACATTCTATAAAGGCTTGTAGAGCATAATGTGAGGGCATAGCCACTACAGGATCTGTGAACAAGCGTCACCAGAGTTCCTGTTTGTAAACACTCAAAAATCGGCTTTGCTTTCACTCTCTACTCTTTCTCTGAACAGTCTTTTTTATTTTTATCTTTTATTGATTTTTATTGAGCTCTACATTTTTTCTGCTCCCCTCCCTGTCTGTCCCCTCCGCCTTCAACCCTCCCTCAAGGTCCCCATGCTCTAAATTTACTCAGGAGATCTTGTCTTTTTCTACTTCTCATTTAGATTAGATCTATATAAGTCTCTCTTAGGGTCCTCATTATTGTCTAAGTTCTCTGAGATTGTGATTTGTAGGCTGGTTTTCTTTGCTTTATGTTTAAAAACCACCTATGAGTACATGTGATAATTGTCTTTCTGTGTGTGGGTTTCCTCACTCAAAATAATGCTTTCTGAACAGTCTTAAGAGGCCCAGCCATGGAAGAAATACCAGAGGGTTGGGGTTCTATTGGAAAGGAACATAGAACACTCAACATCTGTGTAATGAAAAGGAAGGCCTATGGTATAGGTGGACAAAGAGAAACACCACTAATTGTGCCTGTTCTTTAAAGTGTTTGAAATTATTTCCCCAATTAATGTACACTTGGATTATTCAGAGCTTATAATGCATATTGAAATATTCCAAATAACACTGACTTCATTATGTTGCTGTGAGGACAGAGTGAATACAGTTATTAGAGTTAGATACATTGATTGTACATAAATTTCTAGAAGCACATATGTAAACCTGAGGTATGGCATATATGAGAAAATTGTAATGACTGAATATAAGAATATATACTAGGTATTAATTATAAGAAGTTGGTAGATTATTCTCATTATTGCCTTTTTATTGTGATAAAATACTAAATATTTAAAAGTTTTTTTGCTATTTCTAGGTTATTTATAATGAAAACTGCATTTTTCATTGCATATTACTTTTGCTGTTATCATGAATTTTATTATCCTGTATTACTATACTACGAACAAATAAAATCTTAAAATCATATATGATATCATTGATAAAGGTAATATGTCAAAAAATTCTCATTTAAATTCCTCATAATACCTGATTTTTAAAAACTCATCTATAATTATATACATTTTAGCTGGTGTTCAGTATGTTGGAAAATGGAATCTGTTTGTTTCAAATTCCATCCCACTGCAACAGACTTGGTCCCTATCCTCAGCATGGCAGGTAAATAATTGTGCTTGTGAAGCATGTCCTCGGAGAACTCTTTCCCTAGAAACTGTATCTGTCTAGTCACTCTGGAAAAGGGTAAATGAGTTATCTGTGGAAACAATTCCCAGGAGTCTCAGAAACAGCAAGGAAAGATGATAATTTAAAAGTCATCTTGGTATTTTCTTTCATCGTCTTCCTAACTTGAACTTTCCCTCCATTTTGGCACCTTTTTATGAACTGACAACCTAAGAATTCTGAAACAAACCTTAAACTCTAACCTTCGTTAGAGTCTGTCTTCTGCAAAGGAAATATTCAAGTGCCTTTCTTTATAATTACTTTTTACCAAATAAAGGGTGTTCGTCAAAATAAGGTAGGAAAAGAGACACCTGTACTGACAGGCATGCATCCCCAGGAAAGGTGGAAAGGTGGTTGCAGTGTCTAATAACTGCACTGGAAAGACAGCATCATTTCAAAAAACCTTTTGTAAGCTTTGGCTGTATCTATTTCAGTGGCTCTAGGAACAGCTTGACTTTAATTTGTAATTCATTTCTTTCTCAGTCTATCACTGAGCGCAAGTGTAAAAAGTCCTTAAGTTATGATAAACACAATGTTCCTCAGATGCTGACTACCTGACTGAAGTATTAATGCTTTCGTAGGTCATTTGGTAGATAGACCATTTACTAAATGATGTACCGGATGGAAAGCTACATCCATGTCAGGAGAAGTTATATGGGAAGGAAAGTACATATGAATATGAGAGGTAGATAAATTTAATTATAGAAGAATTTTTAGAGACTAAATTAAATTTCTCTTTAAAAACTAACAGTTCACTTGTGCTTCAATACTATGAGTATAGCCATGTTAAGTAAACAGCATTCAGTAATTGCTTAGGTTACATTTTTGAAAATGCTTAATTTATTATCATAATAGTTGATAAAATGCTTATTTTGTATTTTATCAACAATACAGAGATTCACATGAAATAAGTATTTAGTCTAAGATATCTTCAGATATTAGAGGTGCTTATCTAAATACAGTCACATCAGAAGCTGTATAACACCTGATATATGCATCATACCTATAGTGTTGGGTGCTGTTTGTGGAGTCCATACATGTTTATTTATAATCTGCTGCTATGTGACTATATTTTAGGCACAGATAATTTTTTGATATCTAGGTTATCCGTAGTTCTTATGAAACTAACAGAACACGCAGCTGAAACTATCTTAACATAAGAAAAACAATCTTCTGCTCATAGTAATCAGGGACAGGAGGTAAAGAATTTTAAGAATGGGAAAGCTTGCTAAAGTAATTATGACAAGGAATTCACTAAGAAGTTGTTGGAGAGCCTGGATAGATGACTCAGCAGTTAAGAATATTGACTGCTCTTCTACAGGAGCTGAGTTCTATTTCCAGCATTCACATGAAGGGTCAAAATCATCATTAATTCCAGTTACAGGCATCCTTTGCCCTCTTCTTGTCTCTGTGAGCACCAAACACACATGAATGCACAGACATATATACAGGCAAAACACCCATACACACAAAATAATTTTATAAATATGTGTTAAGAATAGATTATTTTTGCTTTCTGATATTAATGTATGCATCTGACTTAGAATAGTGGATAGTCAAAGAACCTGATTCATATCAGAGTGGCTCTTATAGAGCCTAACAAGGTGACTGTGAGCCTTCAATGAAATGAAGGCTAGGCATCTGCTTTGAATTATAAGAAATTAGTCTGCTCCAAAACTGTCAGTTGGTAGAGTGACTCAGATTTGGTCAATGGAATGCTATCTTAACTTCATGTTTGAAAATTAATCTTTTCAGAGATAACTTTTTATGAAACACTAATAAATAAAATGTGTATTTTTCAAGCATTATTTTACTTTGCTCCTTGATTTTGTTGTATTAACACTCACTTTATCTAACATGTAAGGCAAAACATAAAACCAGGAAACAAAATTACTGGGATTTGAATGTAACTTTGTCTGAATTAAAATACCTGCTGGAAAAGACTGTTGGAGCTGAAAACTATATTCACAGTACCAGTGTGCTGTGGATGTGTTGTACATATAAAATCCATAGCCCATGTCAAGCTTTTTTTGAATTTGATTACTACCTTATGTTTTTAGACTATGCCTCCAAGATCTTATTAATTTAGCTACACTAAATTAATACTAGATGGCCAGCAAGCCCCAGAAAATAACCAATATTCCAATATTTTCTTAACTATAGATGGTTATAGTGTTGTATTTCCTTTGACAGTATTTTACCTGAGTACTAGAGATAGAACTTATGTCCTCTTGCTTTGGCAGAATGATTTATTCTGACTAATTTATCTGTGAAGCACTCCTGCCATGTTATTTCAACCACAGAATACCAACCCTGTCTTTGATAGTCCCAACCAACAAATCACGAGTCTTTGCTATTCCTATAATACTAACTTTCTTGATACTTCTTTACCATAGGTGAATCAGACTGCAAAGAATGACAATCATCAATAACAGTCACCCAGAAGCATTCATTCTGCTTGGCTTTGCAGACCATCCTTGGCTGGAACTCCCTCTCTTCATCATTCTACTGGTAACATATCCACTGGCCATGTTGGGAAACATTGCCATCATTCTGGTGTCCATATTAGACCCCCATCTCCACAGTCCCATGTATTTCTTCCTCACCAATCTCTCCTTTCTGGACATGTGCTACACCACAAGCATTGTGCCTCAGATGCTAACCAACCTTGGAGGATCAACAAAGACCATCAGCTACATGAGGTGTGTAGTACAGCTTTATTTCTTCCACACAGTGGGGGGCACAGAGTGTGTCCTCCTGGCTCTTATGTCCTTTGACCGCTATGTTGCCATCTGCAAACCTCTGCACTACACCCTTATCATGAATCAGCGTACCTGCCTCCTGTTAGTGTCCACCGTGCGGCTAACAGGAATTACCTATGCTGTCTCAGAGGTCACAATGACACTGAAATTGCCACTGTGTGGACACAATAAGCTGGATCATTTGTTATGTGAGATTCCAGTTCTGATAAAAACTGCCTGTGGTGAAAAGGAGACTAATGAGCTTGCTCTCTCTGTGGTATGCATATTTTTCTTAGCTGTTCCCTTGTGCTTAATTCTTGCCTCCTATGCTTGTATTGGACATTCTGTTCTGAAAATCAAGTCTTCAGAGGGAAGGAAAAAGGCCTTTGGGACATGCTCCTCTCATCTCATAGTAGTTCTCTTATTCTATGGCCCGGGCATTAGCATGTATCTTCAGCCACCCTCCTCTATTACAAAAGACCAACCCAAATTCATGGCTCTTTTCTATGGAGTCCTACTCTGAACCCCTTCATCTATACCCTAAGGAATAAGGATGTAAAGGGAGCTGTAAGTAAGCTATCCCAGATACATTTTTAGTCCAAAGAGAAATTTTGTAGACATCAATCAAAATAGTTAACAAATTAGAGGCTTTGCATATACGTCATTTACTATACAGGCCTGATATTTCTTTTTCTCTATGTTCTTTCAAAACATTTCTTGTTATTTGTGTTCTTTACAATCATGCAAGCTTTGGTTAATCTTGCATAGTATCAAGCATTATGGATGGGTGCTCTGATTAGAACATATATTAAAATACTTGTATTGAGGTGAATACAATTGTAAATAGTTACTTTATTAAGTGGCAAAACATCATTTAATTTATAATACAATAATATTGTTTTTGGCTAATTGTCATGAAAACCACATTGTAACTATCCATCGATGGCTTTTTAATTTTTTTGTGAAATAAATCTTGTCAGGGACTAGGCTCGACAAAATAATTCTTGCCAGGGTAGAGCAATGGGGATTTAGAAATATATTAAAGAATATGAAGACAGAAGTGAAAATAATAAAATAGAGAAACATATAGGATAATATCAGGAGGAAATTTCAGTGATTACTAATATTTTGCCTGCATTTATCTCCCACATGCTTAAAATACACCTGACCCCAAAAGTTAGGAGCAAGACAAAAGAATGCATTAGCATGATACAAGGGAATGAACACACCAGTTGAAGCTTGTTGGCTACATTCATAGTTAAACATTCTGTTGCTAGAACAAAACAAGTCATGCATACACACTAGACCAAAACATTCTGTAGGCTAACTACTTCCCAGGTGGAATTCCAAGTTATCTCTATAAAAGGAACTGGAACTTAGATGGATCTAAGACTCTTGTTTCAGGTAGGAACAATCTACTTCTATTCCTGGAGTGCAAGGTCTGGCTATTAGGGACACCTGTTGACAATAACCTTGACAGAGCAGAACTCTCTGATCTACATCTAGGAGGGACCTTTGCTTGAGGTAGAAGCACAATAGCTTTGAAGGAACTAGAGGTAAGCTCCAACTCTTCGACCTTTGGTCAACATGGAAATAGGCTCACATTTCTGGGCCTTCACAATTCCTCCATTTTCATTAATTTTAATAAAGCCTGTGCTTCTGCAACAGGAGAAACAACTGCATCTGCCTTAGGTTGAATACTTTTCCATTTCCCACACTTACCTGTCTTCGGAACATGCATTTTAACTATGCAAGTCCATGTTTTAGGTGTCTGGGGGGGGGATCAAAACATATACAGACTGTGGACCTCTGTAAACAAAAGATTAAGGGAGGAAGTATTGGGCTCTGTGTCTCTGAGCCAAGTTCTGTCAGGAGAGTTCATCAACAATTAACTAATGGCAAGCAAGCAGATAATACTTTGTGTTATGCATACTTCTATGGCTAATGTATCTCCTAATGAAAGGAGTGGAGGATCACCAGGTTTGGGAATGCAGAGTTTTGAATTGGTCTAGAATATTCAACTATATCAAAATCTATATTTGTCTTATCAAACATGTAAAATTCAAGAATTCAATGCTAATGTCAAACTTTTCTTAGACGGGTTCTAATCATCTTCAAGACATTAACATCTTATAGTGAAATAAAGCATTAACTGGTAAATACCATAATATGATTTAATAGGTCAATACCATAACACAATTTGTCAAATCATGATTCTTTTAAATCCATTCTAATGAAAAGATTTTTGTAATGGGTAAGAGTCCAAATGAAATGCTGCTTTTAAACAAATGTCCCAATCTCTGAGCAGCAGCAAAAACCATTAGGCTACCCTCCTCATATCTGATGAGGGGCCCTGATCACTCCTTGTAATGACTCTTTTATCCCTTCTGAAGAAAGTTAAGGTCTCAGTTCTCAGGTACTATCAACATTTCAACAGCAGACTGAAAACCTCACTGGCAATCTGAGCTCTGTGTCCAAGGCAGTCATATGTTCAGCCTGTATTTCAGGTCTGGCTCCAAAGTAAACAGAACTCACTAGGTCTGGAAGTTTGCATGGCAAGTCTATCAAAAATCTAGGAATCACTAGTCATCACTATGATCTTTCCCTTGTGGGACTGCAGCATGATGGTGTGAGTCAGGAACACTGGTTCAGGTTCCCCTTTCTGTGGCCTGCAGCATGGTGGTATGAGGAAGACATGATCTCAGGTTCAGGAACCTCTGTCCACTTTTCCTATGGAGTCATCAATGGCTGTGATGTCATCAGGGCTGGCATTCCTCTGCTGTACACATTGAACCAGATGTTCTGGAAGCCATCTCACTTGATCCTCATCCTGTGAGAAAACACAGACATGACCTTGATCCCATATTAACACAGGATCAGGTCCTTTCTATAATCCAGTACAAGGGTCTTTCCACCTTGCTTTAGCAAAGGTCACCTTGGTGCCATAATGCCAAAATCTGTCCACAGCAGATTGTTCATAAATATCCATATTCAAGAAGTTTAGCATAAAAAGTGCATGACTCAAGACATTATGTGGCCTTTGAGGATACAATTTCCTTTTTTTATTTTTTAAAGTTGTATTTTCAAGAAGGCATGGACACACTCCACAATTCCTTGTCCTTGAGGATTTTAAGCAATACTTATCTTGTGTTTGATATTCCTTTGGAAATAAAATTGCTGAAATACTTTACTAACAAGTCTGAATCCATTATCCTTCTTATGATTTGGGGGGGTTCTTATGATTTTGCATCTTAAGCAATTGGTTATCACATGCTTCATGGCTAATCCAGTTTGTGCAGTGGCCATTACGAATCCTGAATATGTATTGACTGTCATAAGCCCATATCTTAATTTTCCAAATTCTGCCATGTGAGTAACATCCATTAGCCATAAATGATTAGGAAGTAGTCCTCAAGGATTTATCCCCAAATATGATACAGGTAAATACTGTGAGCATATATAACACTGCCTAACAATTTGTGAGCAGCTTCTCTTGTTAATCTAAATTGTTTTCTTGAACGTATACTATTTTGATAATTCAGAGCATGCTACACCTGAGTCCTAGGACCCCCAAGAAGACCACTATGGAGCCACACTACCAAATACAAAAGCAAGGTTTCATTTATTAAGTACAGACTGGCACGGGTCCTCTGCTTCACAACCTGGCATAGAAGATGGAGGGAGAAGGGCCCTGTCTGTTTTTGTAAGGCATTTATAAAGACAAAAAACACAAAGCAGTCACAAGGTTACAGTTTCAAAATACAAAATTACTTATCCTATATCATGATGGGCTAAATGTGAGGCAAAGTTCAGCTGTTAGTTCCTGAAAGGCTATTAGTATCTAAGGGGGATAGCAACAGCCCTCACTAGTTACATCCTCCAGACATCTGTTGACCCTGTGCTAACTGCAGGGTCTGCTTGAAATAGTGCCCAGCTGATATTACCCAGATGATAGGGGAAGTTGGGTGGGGTAATAAGCTACAGTCAGCAACTTTATTCAACTCAGGTTTTTTCCAGTAGCTAATACTTTCCCTAAAGAAGGGTCCTACAGTCTTCATAATATTCCAGGGGCTGGCAGTGGCCTTCAGCTCCTCTGCAGCCTTCAGCTTATCCTGGAGGCTGGGGTATAGTTCAAGGTCCCAGAAGGGCCCAGCACAGAAATGGAATCTTTCCCAGCCTTTTAAGCATGTGATTGCTGAGCAAGCTCAACCTGAGATAAAGCAATTATTTTTGTAAGCTTATCAGCTAAAGCATTACCTTCAGATAATGGACTCAGAAGATTTGAATGCACTCTGATATGCCCTACAAAGCATGACAATCTTCTTTATTGTATGACATTTTGAATTTGCTGGAACATCTTAATTTGCTTATTGCTAGTCTCAATACATGGGGTGGTTTCTAGGACTTGAAGAGAATTAAATATATATTGGCTGTCAGTAGATAGATTAAATGCCTTATTTGAAAAAAAATTGAAACACTATATCAATAGCCCATAGCTCAACTATTTGAACAAAGGCTGGTTCTGCTTTTACTACATGTCTTTCTCCATTAACCACATATGTAGCTCTACCATTGGAAGAACCATCTGTAAAAATTAACATAGCATCCTCTAAAGGATCTTTTGCTACAGTGTTAGGGAAAATAAAGGAATGTTGTTGTGTGAATTACAACAATGTATCAGCTCAGAAAAAAATTGTTCTGTCCTTTAAATTTAGCAAATGCAATTGCCCAAGAATCACTATTTTGAAATAACCAATTTGCTGCTTAATATACGGAACATTGATCATAGCAGTTTCTCTGCCAAAATGTCTCCTAGATTCCATTCTGCTCTTTTGTGCTGAGCAAGGTACTGCTTCAAAATAAGGGTTCAATATCTTAATTGGTGAATTATATGTATGGTGTATGTATACCATATACATGCTTGTTGTCATGCTCTGTCCTGTCCCTTTGATAATCAAGTCCCACCCACTCCCTCCCCCATCCCATGAGGCAAACAGATATTCCTTCCACTTCGAGCCTGAGTTTCTTCCTTTCTGTCCTTTTCCCAAAGAGGCAGCTCCTGCCTCATTCCCTTCTCCCCACTTTTCCCCTTCCTCCTCCTCCTCCTCTTCTTCTCTCTCTCTCTCTGGTTCTCTCTCTTGATGGAGGAAGGTCATTGGTTAAAAAATAAAGAAACTGCCTTGGCCCATTTTATTGGTTAGAACATAGGTGGGTGGAGTAAATAGAACAGAATGCTGGGAGGAAGAGGAAGTGAGCTGAGAGACACCATGCTCCCCTCTCCCAGGCAGACTCGATAGCTCTGCTCTCTGAGGCACACACGATGAAGCTCCGACCCAGGATGGACCAGGATGGACATAGGCTAGAATCTTTCCTGTTAAGACTGAGGCTACACAGATTATTAGAGATGGGTTGATCGGGATATGAGAATTAGCCTGTAAGGGCTAGAGCTAATGGGCCAAACAGTGTTTATAGAATACAGTGTCTGTGTAATTATTTCGGGGCATAAGCTAGCAGGCAGCTGGGGTGCTGGGGACACAGCTCTGCCACTCTTATTACTACAGAATGGCGCCCAGACATGTGGACAACTGAATCCACTGAAAGCCTGAGAAAGCTTGGGAAAGAGTAAAGCATGTTTTCTTGGTAGCAACAATTTCTCAGGTCTGCTCTGCTTGCCAGAGGCAAGCAAGCGCTCTCATCTAAGAGAGGCTTCCTGACTCAGCTTTAGCTGCAAAGCTTGCAGCTCTTTTAAGAGGTCCTACCACGAAACACTTTAACGGTGTTGATGAAAAACTGAACGCATGTTTTTTGGTTTTCAGCTGTAGCAGGAAAAAAGCTGTGCCGTTTTAAATGCCAGCTTTCTGGGCCGTCCTGCCAGGGCAAACTCTGACTGTTTGAGGCAGGAGGGCCAGCTACAGAGAGAGGACTTGAGTGTTGTCTGTTGCAGCTCGCTTGCTGGCAGGGACCTTGAAACACTATAGAGTTGTGGCTATAAACATGGCTACAGCTAGTACCTCAGCCATGAAGCTGGAAAGCTAAGGAATGGGCTGGATCCAGCTGTCAAAGCCACAGCTTTAGTCCTACTGATATGGCTTGGTAAATTAAAGACTCATTTGGTCAGAAAAAGAGGGATATACATTAAAGAGAAATTCAAAGACAAAGAAAAATTCTAAATGGTTTACAGTGTGTTAAAATATGTGCAGGCTAAAAGTTGAAGTTCTTAAAGTAAAAAAACAAAAAAAAAAGGAAGAGAGTTGTTTGGCGTGGTAGTACACACCTTTAATCCCAACACTTGGGAGGCAGAGGGGGATTGACCTCTGTGACTTCAAGGTGTGGTAGCACTCGCCTTTTATCCCGGTACCTAGAAAGCAGAGACAAACAGATTTCTGTGAGTTCAAGGTGTAGTAGCATAGACCTTTAATCCCAATGCCTGGAAGGCAGAGACAGGCTGATATCTGAGTGTTCAAGGACAGCCTGGTCTACAGAGTTATTCTAGGACAAAGATATTCAGAGAACCTGTCTCAAAAAGCAAAAAGTTAAAAGTAAAAATAAATGAAATAGAGGTTAAAATAAAGCACACAAAGATGGAAAATACACAGAGAATCTTGATACTGTATGCTAATATGCTCTCTTTGAATTGTTTGAATGCTGAGGAAGGAGCAACAGATGCCAAAAGATATTTGTTTATAAATGCTGCTGAACTAATCCAACAGAGATATTTTGAAAATGCCTTGACTTTGAAATTTGGATCTAAGAAAATGATGCTTTGGAAAGGAGTTTCTTATTTTGTTTTCACAGAGGATGAAACCCTGTGGATTGTTTCTATTCCAATATGGTATGATGGAGCACGCCCTCCTGAAGGGTTGCTGTGAACAGCTTCAAAAAATTACTTCACTCGACTGCTAACTGAGATGACCCTGGCACACAGGTTATACCATGAAAGACCCAATTAACAATGCCCCTATACAGCAGGAAGCAGTTTGGAGAGAAATAACTGTGCCCATATTCCCAAATATTGTTTATAAATTGCGGCAAACTTTCTGACCAGCAGGAAGGAACAGCCACCAGATGAGGATTCTTCTCAAATCATGCTTTATTGGAGCCTCTTGGTTGTAGGCAGAGCAGAAAGCAAGGGGCCCAGAGCCCTGAACTATAGCTGCTTATATAGGGAGTCTGCCTAGCAACTTTTGATACTTTGATACTTTAACTGCTTTTCTGGAGA
>NC_022010.1:90838916-90857136 GCF_000317375.1 Microtus ochrogaster
AATTTTGCTATGTTAAAGTTAAAGCCTTCCTTTTTTTGTTTAAACAGAAAAAGGGGAAATGATGGAGGAAGGTCATTGGTTAAAAAATAAAGAAACTGCCTTGGCCCATTTTATTGGTTAGAACATAGGTAGGTGGAGTAAACAGAACAGAATGCTGGGAGGAAGAGGAAGTGAGCTGAGAAATGCCATGCTCCCCTCTCCCAGGCAGACTCGATAGCTCTGCTCTCTGAGGCACATGCGATGAAGCTCCAACCCAGGATGGACGTAGGCTAGAATCTTTCCCAGTAAGACTGATGCTACACAGATTATTAGAGATGGGTTGATCAGGATATGAGAATTAGCCTGTAAGGGCTAGAGCTAATGGGCCAAGCAGTGTTTAAAAGAATACAGTGTCTGTGTAATTATTTCGGGGCATAAGCTAGCAGGCGGCCGGGATTCTGGGGATGCAGATCCACCACTCTTATTACTACACACACACTCTCTCTCTCTGGTTCTCTCTCTCTCCCTGCTCTTCCCCCTTCTCCCTTTTCACCTTTCCTCCCATACCATAATAAATAAATATCCAACATCACTCTGCATGGCATGCCTATCCACCTTGATCTTTCACCTTAGGTCTTTCTCCTAACATGCAGCTCCCTGTCTAAGACCCACTGGCCTTTGTGGCCCATGTGCCACTCGGGGGCTTCCTGCTTGGGACTGGCTGCCTTCATGGCCTGCTGTGATCTCGCTGCTGTGGGACCCACTGCCCACTGCAGCCACTCAGGAAACAACACTGTTTTACTTTTTAGCATAACACTTGCCAAGGCATATCATAATTAATATAATTTACTTATCTTTCTGTGTAGCATACTCTACCTGGGAGAGTACCTGTCCAGAAGCTTCTATAAATTGTTTACTGGAATTTGGCTCACTGTTCCTTTAAGAATTTCACTTAGTGGGTAAAGGTCTCCCATGGGATATTTTAAATAAGGGTCTTACCATTGGATATTTTATTAAAAGTTTGAAAGCTATCTTTCTAATCCAAGTTTCAAGTCTGCCTAGATGGCAGATTTAACTTGTTGATTTACATTTTCACAGACCCTTGACTGGCCTGAAACTGCAGTTCCCTGAGGCAACTTTATTTGCAGCTTTGCTGTCAGGCTTGGAAACTGGGATCTGAACTTGAAGTTGTGCCCTGCAGTGGGGTGCAAGCCAAGCTCCCTCTGCCACTTGGTCACCCTGTCTGGGTACTTAGGACCAGGCAGTCAGTCTGCTCCATCTCGGCAGGTCACAGGCCACCTTCAGTGGTCCTGCCACAGACCATGACTGGCTGGCAAATTTAGCTCAGGTTCTCAGCTGTCTGCCATTACTGTGGTCACATTCATAAGCTTAGGGAGGGATATAACCATGCCAATTTTTATTATCCTTGGTTTTTCATTTTAAATCTTGTAATCATAAAATTGGGAGAATCCCTGAATCCTTTCTTCTGTTAAAAGTCATAGATTTATGCATTACAGGCTCTTTGTCTCTTGGGCCAAATAGCCTCTAGTCATTTCCATTGACCAACTCTGTGCACTGACTGTGAGAGGTAAAGCCCTTTAAACTTTCCTGGCTGCCTTTCCTGGCAAGACAGCACAGCCTGGGTCAGACTTAGCTGGGCACAGCATGTGTGTATGGGCTGCCAGAAACTAAGCCATTGCTAGGTCAAATGCCAAACTCCCTTCATTCTTTTCACCCACTTAGTAGCAATAGAGGCTGTGGCTAGTTGATGTAATGTATTAATAAAAATGCTGTAGGTCCCAAGTGGCTGTAGTGGGCCATGAGACCATGCCGCAGGTCCCCAAGCAGGGGCAGCCTATGGGCAGGGATCCTGAGAGCAACCAGTCCCAGGCAGGGATGGCACATGAGACCATGAGGAAAACAGACAGATGGGAATGCCATGAGACCACACAGCAGGTCTCCAAAGGCGGCTGGTTCCAGGTAGGGAGACACACAGAGGTGGGTGAGAGACAGACATGGATAGGCACACAATGCAGAGTGAGGTTAGATATTTATTTTGTGGGTTATGGAGGGGGAAGGAAGAAGGGGAGAAGATCAAAGAGTTACAGAAAGATAGAGGAGGAGAAACAAAGGGGAGTAGTGGGGAGAGGCAGAAGCTGCCTCTTCGAGAAGGAGGCAGAAAAAGAAGGGATGCAGGCTGGAAGAGGAAGATCAGCTTGCCTGAGCAGACAGGGAGGGAGTGGGTGTGGCTTTTCTCTTAAAGAGGCTGGACAGATCATTACATTCCCATCTCTTTTTTATAATAAAAAGGCAAAGCCTGGTGGTGGGGGCACACACCTTTAAAATGGTGGTAAGGCCACCTGGCCTCAGTCAAAATGGCAGCAGTCACATGTTGTATGGAAAAGCCACAATTTTCCAGCTGCAGGAATTTTAAGTTTAATAATAAGAGAGACCTAGAAGCATGATCTGCTCTGTCACTGAGCTGCCATGCCACAAGCCACAACAGAAAGCAAAAAGCTGGATTGAAAACAGCCACTTCATGGGTCCAACCAATCTTGTTGGCAGCAGTAGCAGGGACAGTTTGAGGAAACTCCTTCCATTTGCCTGTGCACTGACAGTAGTTAGAAAGCTCCTACTGATAGCAGTTAGAAAGCTCCTGTAAAGGGGAACCAGCACGGCACAGGTGGAGTGAAGTTAACGGGTCAGCCCCATGTCTTAGGGCCATTTGTTAGGGACCAGCCTCAACCAAAATACCTCATTCCAGGGTAAAGGCATGGGGATTTAGAAATGTTGTAAAGAATATGAAGACGTGAGTAAAAATTATAAAATGGAGAAACATATAGGGTATCAGGAAGAAATTCCAGAGTGTACTGAAATATCACCTGCATTTAATTTCCAACTGCTTAAAATACACCTGACCCCAAAAGTTAGGAGCAAGACAAAAGAATGCATTAGCATGATACAAGGGAATGAACACACCAGTTGAAGCTTGTTGGCTACATTCATAGTTAAACATTCTGTTGCTAGAACAAAACAAGTCATGCATACACACTAGACCAAAACATTCTGTAGGCTAACTACTTCCCAGGTGGAATTCCAAGTTATCTCTATAAAAGGAACTGGAACTTAGATGGATCTAAGACTCTTGTTTCAGGTAGGAACAATCTACTTCTATTCCTGGAGTGCAAGGTCTGGCTATTAGGGACACCTGTTGACAATAACCTTGATAGAGCAGAACTCTCTGATCTACATCTAGGAGGGACCTTTGCTTGAGGTAGAAGCACAATAGCCTTGAAGGAACTAGAGGTAAGCTCCAACTCTTCGACCTTTGGTCAACATGGAAATAAGCTCACATTTCTGGACCTCCACAAAATCTTTACTCTCTTTAGGTTTTCTCAGTTTCTTGAGGGACAAGGTGTTATACAGAATAAAGCAGAAATTGCTTTTCATAAACTATTTTGTTAGGCCATAGAATTTATTTGTCTCAATGCTTACAAAATGAATTGTTAATTTTTCTTAAAGATAAGTGCACATATATGCATTATGAGGAATTGAGGAATTTATCATTAAATTCTATAAAGAGTAGAATAAATGATGAAAACATGTTAGATTTTTAAGATTTCTTTTGAATATCTGGATCAGATAAATAAGAAAGTAATATGTAATGAGATCTGGAGCCAATTCTGTGCATTTACCTGTAAGAAGATGGAATGCCTTTTAAAAACATGAAAGAATCAGTAATTTGGACTTCAAACCAAAATAGAACTAGCTTGTTTTTACACAACATGAGTTTTTAAAGATATGTAACTTTCATGTAATTACATTCAAAATCTAAATCAATAACAGTTTAAATAGCTAAGACAATTCTAGGAATAGCCTTGAAAATCTAAACTTTATCAAGAAATTGGTTAAACTTCATCATAACAAATTGATGAATTATATAATTGTGTGGTATTAGATTCATTTATGAATAATTAAACCTGGTGAATAACAGAGCTAAACACTAGAGGAAAATGCAAGATATGTCAGGTACCTTGGACCAGGTGTAACAAACTGCTATGAGCATAAAAAGTTGGGTAGTGGGAACTGAACTTGGGTCCTTTGGAAGAGCAGCAAATGCTTTTAACTGCTAATTCATCTCTTTAACCTTCATTTCTTCTGAATTTTATATTAGGTAGCTGCACTGCTATGGCCAATGGATTAGTCAGTAGGAAAAGTGGGCTCAGGGTTGGGGTCCTATCATGAAATGGAGAAATTTTAATAAAAGGATACAAAGTTTCAGTCCAATGGAAAAGTAAGCTCAAGGGACTTACTGTATAGTCTGCTGATAATTAGTACTAGTGTACGGTATACTTCAAAAATCTAATAGTAGATCTTAAATTTCTCACTGCAATAATTTTTGTGTGAAAATAGATATAATGACTGTCTGGAATAAATTATTTTATAATATATGCATATAGAAGTATAGCCATCCAAAATTTATATAATTGTGTTGACTATACCATGAGTGTTGGAAAATTTAAATGAAGAGAAATGGTGCTTTTTTATATATCTCAAATTATAAGGTTTCCACAGTACATGATGATTCAAAGATATTAAGGGTAGTTTTAAGTTTAATATTCCTACCATATTTAACATAAAATACTGACAATAGATCAACAATAAGGGAAGTTGTTTTGGAACCTACCATATGACTGTGATCGAACTGTTCAAAGAAGAGTCAACTACAAACAGGACAAGATAGTTTCAGAGAAAATTTTGGTGTAAATGGTATAAAGGCAAAGTGAGGAATAAATCAAACACTGAATCACTTCCCATATTTATTGAAAGGAGATTGAAAGTGAATTTTCTAGCTTCTAGGTCATTTCCATTCTAGGACAGAAAGGGAGAAATAGGCTTGGAGACAGAGTAGACTGGTTGGTAATAGATTTAGTTGTTTTATCAGAAATATAAACTCAGATGTATGTGAGCAGTCCAAATGGGTATACATATATAAAGATTCAAATTTACCAACCAGAAAAAAAGAGGAAACATGCTCCTTTCTGAGTCTCTGTTACATCACTCAGAATGATTGTTTCCAGCTCCATCCATTTATATGTGAAATTAAAAAAAAATATTTTTTAACACCTGAATAATATTTCATTATTTTCATCTTCTATGATTTTACTATCCATCCATCAATCCCTGATGGTCACTAGGATGTGTAGTGATGAGGTGAGCAGGCCTGCTTTTCGTCCCACCTGGCTCCTGCATAGTTAGCTTTACACCTGAAATAACAACACACAAATTGTATTCATTTAAATACTGTCTGGCCCATTAGTTTCAGCCTCTTATTGGCTAACTCTCACATCTTGATCAACCCATTTCTATTAATGTGTGTAGCACCACGAGGTGGTAGTTTACCTGGAAAGATTCAGCATGTCTAACCTGGTGGCTGGATCCATGGCATCTGACCCAGAGAGGAAAGGCTTGGCAATTGCCTCACTTCCCTCTTCCTCCCAGAATTCTGTTCTGTCTACTCCACCCACCTAAGGGCTGGCCTATCCAATGGCCAAGGCAGCTTCTTTATTAACCAATGAAATCAACACAAAACAGAAGACCCTCCCACATCAAGGGTGTTTCCATTTCCTGACTATTCTGCATGTAGCAGCAATGAACTTGGATGAATGTGTACCTGGACCATATGATATCTATATTTCTGGCCTTTTGAGAATTGTCAACAGTGATTTCCATAGTGGCTATGCTAGTGTTCACTCCCACCAACAGTAAATAAATGTTCTTCTTGCCCCTATTTGTCATCATGATTTTATCTTAACCATTTTGACTGGGGTAAGCCAAAAGTCTCAAAGTCATTTTAATCTGCATTTTCTTGGTGTCTCAGATTGTTCAACATTTTAAAAATAAGTTCTTTGAGAAATTATTCAATGTATTTGGATCATATCCACCCCCTACTATGTCTCCTACTTCCCTGCCTTCTCAACACCCTGTCTTGGTTTTTACAAACCTATCAAGTACAGTTTGTGCTACTCTGGATCCTGGAATATTGGTCTTTACTACATCATGTCAGTTCTTCAGAGGTCACCCTCTTAAAGAAAATGAACCGTCTTTCTCCTACCACTTATTAGTTGCCGATAGCTCCTTAACTAGGGGTGGATCTTCAGTCTCACCTCCTACCTCCATTTTGTGAATTTTGTCTGACTTGATCTTGAGTCTCAAAGAAAGATAAAGCAACTGGAGGCCTCAAGTTGGACAACTGGCAGGGTTCTGGAACTTTGGGTTACTTGTGATGATGAGAAGGTCCCTAGGGTGATCTGAAGAGTCACAGAGGGAAGGAGATAGAGCAAGAGGAAGTGGGTTTCCCCAGCAAACAGGTATAGGATTTGGGTAAAACTGTATCTGTGCTACATACAGTGTCTACAGGTTTCCTGGTACTGAGTATGCTGGGATCCATTGAAGAATTTAAACATATTTTTCAGTCATTTGTATTTAACCTTTTGTTAACTCTCTGATTGGTATATGACAAAATTTTTAAGGGATGGAAAAGAAAATGCAGTGATACAAAGGGGGAAACTAAAATAATGGAACAAGAAAGGTCAAATATAGGGACTGAGGTAAAAGGAATATATGGAAGAATAACTAATACTCAAGAGCTCAAAAGGTCACATAAAAAACCACCTCTGCAGAACTTCCTAAATTATATAAGTGCATAATTTGTGTGTGTGTGTGTGTGTGTGTGTGTGTGTGTGTGTGTTAAAAGTAGTTATCCTATAATGGAGCAACCATGCCCTGGTAAGACATTACAGATTAACAAATTAAAAAGTCTACTGTCAAGAATGAATTACCTCTATTGGAGGTGTAGGCAAGTAAGATTCCATAATTCCTAAACTATTACTACCTATAGACATTGCTCTTATTTAACTTCCAGATCTTGATGGTAAGACACTATTGCTGAAGACATCACATATTTAAGTCATAGAACGCGGAGAAATAAAACCTGTATTGATCTGGAAGCTTCATCCCAACCTTATAGATTTTATTGTGCTGGAAGAAATAATCACAAATCTTGTCCAGCTATGGCTCCTGTGAGATAAAATAACTTCCTGCCTGGCAAGAAGTCTCCACTGGTGCAATAGTGGCACAAGTATCATGAGAGTAAGCAATGGCTTTCTGATTGGATTTGCAGTCTGTTCTTCTCTTTCTCTTTTTTCCACTCTTCCTCTCTTTGTCTTCTCCCTCTCCCCCTGTTTCTCACTCATCTCATCCTCCCCAGTCTATCTCATGCTAGACAAGTTCTTTAATAAAGATGTATGTGGTTGACTTGAAAATAAAAGAAAGCAGACAGGCATCTCCAGACACATAACTGTTCTTTTAATCAGAACAACTGTAGTACCAGTCTCTCCATGGAGTGGCAACTGTGTGCATTTGGTGTGGTATGCTTCACATTCTTATAGGACTGAAAGGAGATGATGTCACTTCTGCTGCAGTTACAGAGTAGTAGATATTTCTGAGGTGAGCATTAACAATGGACCCCCAGAAACAGAAAAAAAAAATTTCATGCCCAAATTTTGTCATTGAAAGACAGTTTATACATAGACAACACACTCATAATTTTCCCTTTAATCTTCTTACTTAGCAAGTGAATAATTTATAACTATGAAAAATAGCAAGCTATTCATGTTACTGGCTTGAAAAGTACAAATCAATTATGTTTTTCTCTCTAAGATAACTTTGGTTACTGTTTTAGGTTACAAGACTATATGTTTAAGGAGACAATTGTACAAATGTGTCTGATATTCAATACCATATATGTTATATTTATGCAATATCCCAAAGGAAAAAAATCTATTCAGATGGAAAAGGTCTATATATTTTAAAAAGTGAAAATAGGAGAAAAACACATTTTAAAATTGAGGAAAATTATCTTTAGAAAACAACTTATTGACGATAGTACAATGATCAACCTCCTATAATACTGCTACATGCTGCATCACAGAAAATCATATGTAAGAGTAAATGCTATAAATTCATGAATTTATATTCATTCTTACAGTAGAATATCAAAAACATGGAGCAAAATTCCTTCTGACACTTGTTTATGAAGGGGAAAATGTATCACACATTTAATTATGCCTTAAACAAAAGGTAAAACATAAAAAATATTCTGCATAGAAACTAAAAGGTTAAAAGACACACTACAAAGATTTTATATTATTAAAAACAGATCTTTCATTGACAAATACAGCAAGTCACATATAAGACTGATCAGATTTGTATTCATTAGAGTTATAATCTGAGGATAAAACTGATGCTTTTAAAATCTGACTTTTAACAAAGCTATGTTCAAAAAAGTTGTCTTAGGCAGATAAAGTTTATTTATATCCACCATAATACTGTGTGAGTCTGTGAGAACTTATAAAAAAGTCTCACTGCTTGAGTAGAAAAGTGGTTGGACAAAGAATGGGTGAACTGGGGAACCTTGGGGAAGAAATGTACCATCACACTGCTAATGTCACTAGTACTCAAGATACTACTGACTCATTAGCCTCCTTACTGCCCCTCTGACATCTTTGTTTCTCAGAGTATAGATGAGAGGGTTCAGGCTAGGTGTGACGACAGTATAGAAGAGGGCAATGAACTTGGCTTGATCTTGAGAATTTTCTGTTGGAGGCTGAAGATAAATGCACATGGCTGGAATGAAAAAAAGGCATACAACCATAAGATGGGCTCCACAGGTTCCAAATGCTTTCTGAAATCCCGTGTTTGAGTGCATCTTTAGGACAGCTTGAGCAATAGCACCGTAGGAAGTGAAAATAAGAATGAGCGGGATGAGGACAAAAAGAGAGCTTGCAACCAGTAGAGTCATCTCATTAGTTCTCGTGTCAACACAGGATAACTGGAGCAGTGCTGGGACTTCACAAAAGAAGTGATCTACTTGGTGATTTCCACACAGAGGTACCCAGAAAGTGAGGAGAGAATGAAGTGCTGAGTCCAAAAAGCCACATATCCAGGAGGTTGCTGCTAGCATGTGACAGAAACGAGGATTCATGAGGACACAGTAACGTAAGGGTTTGCACACAGCTGCATAGCGATCATAGGACATCACCACCAAAAGAACACACTCTGTGGTACCCAAAGCAAGGACAAAATAGAGTTGGAACATACAACCAGCATAAGATATCGTCTTCTGTGGGCCCCAGAGGTTGAATAGCAGCTGAGGGACAGAACTAGTAGTGTAGCAGATATCCAGGGCTGAGAGATTTGACAGGAAGAAGTACATGGGCGTATGGAGGTGTGAATCTAAGTGTGACAGGATGATAATGAAGAGATTTCCTGTCAATGTTGCCAAGTAGAATATCAAGATCACCACAAAAAGAACTACTTCCAGGTGAGGCCACTTAGAAAAACCCAGAAGAATGAAGTACCCTTCAGAACTTGCATTGATTTTTTCCATACTAGTTTACATTCTCTTTTGTTTTATCTTCACTTCTAAGAAAACTTGAGTGTTAAGAAAAATAATCACAGTTGTTGACTAAAGAATATAAAGCATCATCAAACTCATATTCTATGAAAAAAAGAAAAATCAGTAAGGTAAAAGTATCCTATTTGCTAGAAGCATAACTATAAAGTATAAAATGAATGACTGTTAGATGACATGAATGAATGCAAAAGTTGTGGATATATTTTCTGAGACATAGATTATTTACATTTTCTAAAATACAACTTTATAAATTACTTGTTAATCACAAAGTAAACTTTGTAGTACAGAAACCTTGCTAATGTCTCCATAACTACACACTGTTAGCTCACTAGTGATGACACAAACCAGTGTCCATGGCTACTGATGCGATAATTTGAAACAGGATGTCACTGAAGTATCACTACTGTTCAGAAGACACAACCAAACTCTTGTAAGGAAGAAACATGAGAACAATTCAAATGAACACAAAATAGATTCCCTATACTCTACAAAAATGTCAGTTACTATAGCAATTAAGACTAAGTAATTGGGTAAATAGATTTTAAAAGTTGGTGCCCAGATGATCACACACTTGGAAAAATAGCTCAAACTCCTTAGAGAATTGGAAAAGTTTGAATTTATACTGATAATTTTGCCACTTTTAAATTGCTTATCATTTGAACTTTACAGAGTTTACATTAATAATTTTATTGTTCTTGGAAGGAAACATCAAGAAAAACAGTGTAAGGGAAATACTTCCATGTGCAATCAATGGCCCAATGGTCCATAAAAAGTGATGGGTGATTAAAAGATGGATAGATGCTATATAGATAGATGTTAGTGAAATAGGTAGGTAGATAGGAAGATGATAGATAGATAGATAGATAGATAGATAGATAGATAGATAGATAGATAGATGATTGATAGATGATAGATAGATAGATGATAGATAGATAGATAGATAGATAGATAGATAGATAGATAGATGATAGATAGATTTTGTGTTGATAGACAATAAATATGCGAAATAGCAAAACTTCCCCAGAAAAATGTACACTAAGGATCCATTTATATATTTGATAAATTACTGTTGCTTGTTCTTTATGTAACTATTATGTAAGTTTGAAAATTTCAACAATAAAATGTTCCCAAAAGAAAATATAAAATAATTTTATACCTTAAGTAGATATCTTTTTAGAAAACAAATCAAGTTCTCATTCATTCTAGGATAATAGATGAGGAATTGTTAACCTAACAGAGTGAGGGAATATGATTTCCACTCAAGAATGGTATTTGATAACAAATAAATTATTTAAAGTTTGTTTTTAGCATTTTCTAATAGTTTCTACTTACATGATAATATAACTATCCTGGAGAAATGAAGATATTATAAAAGCACACTAATGTCTCTTACTCTGACTATGACACCATTAAACAATAATCCCAAGAAATGGGAATTACCCTGGAAATGCCATGCTTTGGAAGGAAAAGGTGCAGCCTGAGAAACAACTTATATTCCAGATAGAGATTTCACATAGTTCGAACAGCTCGTCAAACCATCTTATAGGATGTGATTGAAGCCCGGATAATGATGAGTCAGTCAGTGGAGGATGGACTGCACCTTAAACTGGACTAATTAAATGTGCCTAACCTTCGCTCTCTATGAAAATTCTGGTCTTACTTTAGGATTCTGACCTGGAAGTCCTTCCTGGATCTCTTGGCCCCTTCCTGATATGATCACATTGAGTAAATCTCCATTATTTTTTTGCTTTCCATTTTTAATTTTGTTTATTGAAAATGGATAGTGGGAATCTGACTTGAAGAACATTTTATGACTCCCAAGTCTGATTATAGCAAGTAAATTATTTAATTTTTTTTGAAAAAACCTTTCTACTTATGTGGTACTAGGAAACACAATTGCAATTTTAATAATCTTACATATATATGAAAGAAGAGGAAAAATAACACATTCAGAAGTATTAATACTTATGAATGGAGATATATTATACCTCAACTAAAAGTGCCTACAAAAAGAAATAGCTTTGATTTTTAATATACTTATTTACATGCTAGGTTTTTTTATGTTAGAAACATAATATAAGCAGAAATTTAAAAACCACAGATTATGGACATATTAATGTATAAGTATTAATTAAATGATGATGTTAATAAAATTGGGAGTCTGGATGAGAGGGTGCTATAATGTGTGCTAGGGACATTATTTAAGAGATAAAAGTCTAAGTATTAAGCCCAAAGATGGGAGGAGAAAAACTATCTACCAAAATCATCATAAATGATTTAGCTAAAGCGAGTAATTAGTTTTAAGTAAAAGTAACAAGCTTTTGTATTCATGCACATGGGCTGCCTCCCCCTAAGGTGGAGTTGAAGAAGTCAGTCTTGGATGTGAGAAAGTTTGGGGGTAGGTGGTTTCCAAATAGGGGATTTTATGGGTAAAATAGGCAGGATTATAGGAACTGAACATCATAAAAAGTTATTTCTAATGACCTCCTAAAATAAAGACTTGATTGTAAGGTGGTCATAACAGATAGTTATAACAAAGTAGCCATAGCAACCCTCTTGAAAGGTATGGCTGCAAGATGACAATTAAGTTTTTGGAACAGAGACATGGTTGTCATTCCTGGAACTGGCAGTACAAATTTTTTTGTAGTTAAAATTACAGGTAGAGCAAAGCCCATCCCTTGAGAAACAGAGGTTTAATCATAAACAGAATGAACCTAGTTTGTTTTTGTTATAAGATGGATGTTAAGCCTAAGTTGGTGGCAGACTGGTTCTTAATAAGAAAGCAGAGTCCAGTGAGTACTTCCAAGATTATGAACAGGCTTACAGGAAAGACAGAGGAAAGGACATATTTAGACTATGAGGGAGAAAATTACCCAAGCTACAGACTGAGCTGCTGTCACTAAAAATTGTCTTTTCTTTAGGGAAGTAAGTGTAAAATTGTGCACAGAAAATACAAAAACAAAAAAACCTTGAATAGTTGTTCCATGGTTAGGGATAAGGTTTTTATTGTAAGTAAGGAAGATAGAACAGCCAGAGGCATCTGGAAGAGTCCAGAGCAGAGAGAAAAAGAAGCAGACTGGCCATGGCTGGAGTTAGAGAAGCAAACTTAGAAAAATGCTGAGCAGAGGAAACCTTGTGAACTGGAACAGACTGGGAGTTTAGAATAGAGGAAGAGGGGGGAAAGGCCAGGATGCTGGCTTGGGCTTTGAACTACCTAACAGGTACATGTGAATAGGAAAAAGAGAGTTCAGAGTCTAGCATGGACATTAATATGTAAACTTAGATATACACCGAGGGAACTGACCCTTTCTGGTGGGCAGAAATCTGTTTCACAGGTTCCTGAGGAATTTTGCATATTAGCTTTTATACCTCAACCAAGAGTCCTTCTATAGTCCAGCTTGAGATAAGTGAAGACCGTCATTTTGGGGTTCCCTTTGGAACTGACAATCAGTAATATTGTATTTAGATCCTAAGCATAGGTTTGAATCACTATGCTTGATTACTCTCTCCTACAAAAACATTGCCAGTTTTATAAATCATTAAATGGCTTTTTCAAGTTAATATGTTACACTAACGAGTCTTACATTTGTTTATTTTTAAAAACATAAACCATAATTCATCAATACTAATAACCCTTTTTGAGCTGCAAATTTCTAATCTTTCTTTGGAAGATTAAATCTTCTATTTGTTACATAGCTATTGAGTGACCTAGGATTTAAATATCTTTTGTTTACTGAATTTTTTGTCTTCTCCAACAATCCCATCTCTGTTTTGTTTTACATGCTCTTGTGACTAATAAGAGATACTTCCTAATTAGCTGTGACAAAAGATTAATAAAATAATCTGTAGTTTTAACATTTTGGCTCTTAATGGTAAGTGCAACACTTGTAGAAAAATATTGAAATAGAAATAAACTTCATCAGGAATATTTGGAGAAATCAGCTTGTCTCTAGCCTTCTCAGCTAACCTTAATCGTAATTTGCAGCAATGTGACATTGTCAGTAAACTAGAAGAAACGATCCATCACTGAGTGATGGGTCCAGGGAAACAAGTTCATACAATATTTAGAAATAACTTCCTTTAAAACTATGGCTGAATTCAAAAGAATTCATATAACAGAAAATTTTAAAATAATTCAAATTGAAGTGATTACTGCCATTTGATTAAAGATGGAAGTTTTCTAAAATAGTTTTAAACTTTTTTCTTAGATTGGGAACACTTCATGGCAAGTTTGGGTGCAATTGCTGTAATTACTTCCCTTGATACACTTAATTTTATTCTTGTCTTTGAAGAAAAGTTCTCAAAAAGAAACCTTGCCTCCAAAGACTAATTGACTGACTAGAACGGGAGTTGTGCAGGAACAGTTGGAATGTTACCGGTCTGGAGGCTAGTTACCTTAGCTTGGGCTAGTCTTACTCCTCCAGAACAGTCACTTCTTGCTCATCTCTCTTTCTGAACTAACATCTTATGAATGGTAGTTAGAAATCTTTGAAATCTATTAACTTAGCTAAACCCTGTCTTTCACCAACCCAAAATCTAAGAGAGCCATCAGATAGCATCTTGGGCCCACAGAAGTTTTTCCCATCCTATTATAACCCACATCTCTGATGTATCCACCAATGTATTTAATCTTGCCTTGATTCAAAAGCTTTTTTTCTGTACAATTATAAAAGTTCATGAAACTGCTTCCACATTGAAACATGGATTTTGAGGTAACCTAAATCTCTATTGCCAGGCCATGACCATTCAAAATGGATCCATAGTAAATTATCTCTTAACTCCCTTAAGACAACAGTGGTGACTTTTATGTCAACAGCCTCTATGACTGAGTACCTTAACTAAAATGAACCAACTGGTAGCTGTGAGTTATCACTATCAATTTGATGAATTCCTATAAGGAAAAGTTAGCAACATATCTAAGAAAAGAGACAAACACCAGATAAAAATAAGAAAAGTATAAACTTCTGACTTAATTTCTTCATATTGGATGGGTAGGAAATAAAGTTACTTTTTGTTCCATGGATAAGTTCTTCCTTCTAAGTTGAAAGTCTGTGTTGAAGAAGAAAAAAAAGTGACTGTTCCCCATCACCAATACTGACTAGAATTTTCCTATTCTGAGTTTTTACATAGAACATTATCTAGTGCTCAAGTAATGCCTGAAACCTGTTTACTCACATCTCTTTTGTTTTGTTTTGTTTTTGTATTTTGGTTTTTTTTTTTTTTTTGAGACAGGGTTTCTCTGTAACTTTGGAGCCTATCCTGGAACTAGCTCTTATAGACCAGGTTGGCCTCAAACTCACAGAGATCTACCTGCCTCTGCCTCCCGAGTTCTGGGATTAAAGGTGTGCACCACCCCTGCCCAGATACTCACATCTTGAGTCTGTTCATATGCCCATTGTTGTCTTACCTTTCACTCTCTCACCTGTATAACTGACCTGCTGGTTGGTATTGGTGTCCTTCAGAGTTCTAGCAGTGCCTAAACCTGGATTCTGCTACAGAAAAGAGAGCCCATTGGGCAGTAAAGTATGTTTTGTAGGCAGAAGGTGAAACTCTGAGCTTTCAGTGTGTCCAGAGAGGTCTTATTTGAGACCAAATGGAGATTTTAGAAAAACAGAAGAACTGATTTCCTTAACTGTAGCATTGGGAGTGTAAATCCCAAAGAGTCAATTAATGCTCTGCAGGGACTTGTGAGGTTACACTATTTTCCATGAATGTCCTCCCCTTGATACTGCACTATTGTTGAACCAAGGTGACATTAAAACTCTGATCCAACCACCACTCTGATTTACAAGATAGGATAGATTTCAATGAGATTTCTAATATCCTCCCTGAGTTCTTGAAAACATTAAGAGATAAATTTTACATATTCATGTTATTTGATATGAAATGTGTATCCAAGTAGAATTTAAATATTTGACATTAAAATTGCATGTACTAAAACTCGGACCCGAAATGTAGACAGAAGTTTTGGTCCTGCCTAGTCCTGCAGCCATTCAGTCCCAAAGAAGCACACAGAGGCTTTTATTAATTATAAACTGTTTAGCCTATTAGCTCAGGCTTATTATTAACTATCTCTTACAATTTAAATTAAACCACATTTCTTGTCTGTGTTAGCCACGTAGCTTGGTATCTTTTCTTAGTAAGGCATTTTCATCTTGCTTCCTCTGCATCTGACTGGTGACTGAATCTCTGCCTTTCCTCTTTCCAGAATTCTCCTAGTCTGGTTGCCCCATCTATTCTTCCTGCCTCTATACTGACCAATCAGCATTTTATTAAACCAATATAAGTGACAAATCTTTATAGTGTATAAGAACATTATTCCACAGCACCAAAACTTAAACCTCAACATTAAACTAGTTCATTATAATAATGGATTTTATCATTATTTGTTGTCAAATTGAAATTTCAAGAATTCAAAATAATTATTAGTGATAGACAAACACAATAGAAAAAGAAGTCAAGTGGACTTTTTTGGCCTTTCCTTGTGATCTAAGTAAATAATTGTAAGGAAAAATTCCTGTTATTCTAAACAAAACACAATAGCACAAATTCACACAGAATTTGTGGTTTTCTCAGTTATTAAGACCACGGAGTATTGTTATTATTGACATAAGACTACAACTCTACTCTTAAAGAAGATAAGATATAGCTTATTCTGGAGACATTTTAAATGACCATGGTCTGAGAATACAAATATAGATTAGCCCAAATTCTGCACTTCAACATGAAAGCAGTTTCCATGAAGTTTTACAATTTTACAGAAAAAGAAAACCTTTAAATCAAGGCAAAATTAAATCATATTGATGGGTACACTAGAGATTCAGTTACAGCAAGCTAGGGGAAGCTTTTCTATGGGTTCAAGATGGCCCTAATGACATTCTCATTTTTTGGGTGGTAAAAGCTAGTAGTCTGCTAAATTAATAGGTTCCAGAGGTCGTTATATATTAGTCACAGTATGCCCCCATTTGTCAATGTGAAAAAAGACACAGTCCTTATCTTACAGACAATAATTATTCTGAAACCATTTGTAATAAAAAGAAAACTTAACATAAGATTTTTAGAAATAAAGAAATCCTACAAGTAACAGTTTTATACTAAGAATATTTGGAAGAAATCATATGAATTTAGTATTATCCATTATATAAAAGAGACAAAAATTTGTTGAAGTATGTATATTTATAATCTGTTTTAAAAGTAAACCCTTAACAAAATCTATATTTATAACATTCAATTTTATAGCTCAGTGAAATCTTATGATCTAATAAATATAGTTTTATATAAACAATGAGCATTGTAAGGTTTATGAAATATCTAATATACCCAAAGATAATATTTAAATAAGTGTTAAGATCTTTAAAGTCCTGAAATTAATAAAATAAAATTCACACATCTGTTTTCTTGAAATTAGTGACTTTCACTGTAATCTCCTCTGAAACATATTTCATGATAGCTGCCTACTTACCCATTGACATTAGAACCCACTCCCCCTCTTAGGGTCTCCATTGACTGGCCCATGGGTCAGGATAAGATTATAAAAATTCCATTGTTGAGACCTAATGCTTGGTGCCCCCACTATAAAAAGTGGGTTTAGAAACCAGTCTTTTGTCACAGCCTAACAAACACCATCTCTTGCTGTGGTCTCAGCTAGCTGATTAGCTTCTGAGCCCCAGGGTGTTTTGTTTTGTCTTTCTTTTTTTTTCTCTTTTCTTTTTGCTTCTGGTTTTCCTGTGATCTGGTTTGTCGAATAAAATTTGCTTCTGGTTTATTAGACTTTGGTGCTTGTTCCCATCTTTGCGTGACCCCCCTGAACCCAACAATTAGGGTTTCTATTGATGTGGTGAGACAGCATGACCACAATAACACTTATATTTAATTTCAGGGGTTTAGTCAATTATTGTCATGGTGTGAGAAGCAGGTAGTATGCAAGTAGGCATGGTGCTGGAGAAGGAGCTAAGAGTTCTACATCTTGATCTTCAGGATGCAGAAAGAGACTGAACCACACTGGGCATAGCTTGAGTATATGAGACCTCAAGGTCTGCCCTTGCAGTGACGTACTTCTTTAAACAAGGCCATACCTACTCCAACAAGGCCATACCTCCTAATTTTTCTACTCTTTATCATCTGTGATGCTCATTTTATTCAACCACAACACATGGGAATATATCTGGGGCCAGAGCAAGTTGGCCATCCATACTATTCAGCATTAGTGATATTTGGATGCAGTGACTGTGGTTCAATAAATAAACATGATAAACAATCAAGGAAGACACCTGAAACCAACCTTGTGTCTCTACATTCATATGCACACACACGATTATACACACAAGTGAACACAAATACAGACATGCATGCATATTGCACACATGCAAATTCAAATAAATTTATTCAGACTAAAACATAACTGAGCTATTTAGTCACCACCATTGCAGGATATAAGTCAGTTTACAGAAGTCAGATGTAGTCTACAGTACTGACAGTGACATTCAAAACTATGCAACTCTCAGAGGTCAGCTTAGGAAAATATATAGAGACAACACTTGCAATGAAGGAAAAAAATATGTTTATGCATCAGAATAGCAAAGTTATTTGAGTTATCAGTTCTTTCCAAATTGTTTCATAAATTTAACCTAATATACATAAAAACGTTAGGAGCCTAATTTTAAAAGTATATATTTGATTTCCTTAAAACTGAAACTTTCCTCTTTTTTTTTTTATTCTTAATTTTTTTTTATTAAGAAAGAAAAAAAATTTTTCCGCCTCCTC
>NC_022010.1:90858116-90887051 GCF_000317375.1 Microtus ochrogaster
TTTTTGGGCTGAGGGGGGGGGACTTAATTGGGGGAGGGGGAGGGAAATGGGAGGCGGTGGCGGGGAAGAGACAGAAATCTTTAATAAATAAATAAATTTTAAAAAAATATTTTTTAAAGAACAAAAATCTTGAGACTGGAGGAAAAATTTTGTAGGACATCTATTTGATCAATGAAATATATATATGTATGTGTGTGTGTGTGAGTTATAACAAAATATAATACATATAGTATACTACAATATAACATATTATATGACCCTAACAGATACATAAAAAAATAAAATTCGCATTGTTTAGTGCAGTTTTAAGTAAATTGTTCCCTAATAATGCTACTTATTTTAATATTTTTCTTTAAAACCTAATGCCTCATACTAAAGAGCTATAATACAATGATATCTTTAAAAAGAAGATATTTATAAAGAGTTAAAATATAATTTACCCTGATTTAATTCATTAAACATAATTTCACTGTCATTAAGGTCACTAAATAAAATTAAGTGATTTATTTCTTTTACTTTATAGTAATTACTAACATCCTCTTCCACTCAATTTAATAAGGACATTTATATTCAAGGTTTATTGCCAAATTTCCTTTAATTATTTTAGAAGTGACCTTAATTTGTTATCATGTAACCCATGACAAACAAAATTTTATACAGGTATTTCCACTTTTATCTTAGATTGCAATTTTATCCATAAGAAAGTTCTATTTGATGAAAAGTAACATCCATCTAAAATACTAAGAATCTAAAAGAAAATAAGACATATTAAGATTCAAAAGTAATGTCAGTATGGAATATGTTCATGAACAAGTGAGCTATTTGGAACAGATTTCTGTTTGTATTGTTCAAAGTAGAAAGTCATTAAATTTACTGTCTAAGTTCCTGACATAATTTAATATTTTGGGAAAAAAAAGGTGTTCTTACTCAAATAAATTAAAATCTGTATTTTATGACCTGAAGAGATTGGAAAAGAGCAAAGTGTCCTTTGTAAAGGATCAGACCTTCTTTTCAACGACTGCACAGTGGAAGGCCTCTCTCATTGTTCCCTTTCACACCCAGTCAGCCTCCTTACTGCCCCTCTGACATCTTTGTTTCTCAGAGTATAGATGAGAGGGTTCAGGCTAGGTGTGACGACAGTATAGAAGAGGGCAATGAACTTGGCTTGATCTTGGGAATTTTCTGTTGGAGGCTGAAGATAAATGCACATGATTGGAATGAAAAAGAGAGACACAACAGTAAGATGGGCTCCACAGGTCCCAAAAACTTTCTGAAGTCTAGCAGTGGACTGCATTCTTAGAACAGTGCGTATGATGGCACCATAGGAGCTCAGGATGAGAATAAGTGGTATAACAACAAAAATGGCACTCATGACCATGAGGGTCAGCTCATTTGCATGGATATCAACACAGGATAACCTCAACAGTGCTGGGACTTCACAGAAGAAGTGGTCCACTTTGCGATGTCCACACAGAGGTACCCAAAAGGTAAAGGAGGAATGAAGTACTGAGGTGGTAAAGCCACTTACCCAGGATGCTGCAGCCAGCAGGTGACAGAAATGAGGATTCATGAGGACAGAATAATGCAAGGGTTTGCACACAGCTGCATAGCGGTCAAAGGACATCACCACCAAAAGAACACACTCTGTGGTACCCAGTGCGAGGGCAAAATAGAGTTGTAGCATGCACCCAACATAAGATATTGTCTTCTCTGGACCCCAGAGGTTGGACAGCAGCTGAGGAACAGAACTCGTGGTATAGCAGAGATCCAGAGCAGAGAGATTTGAGAGGAAGAAGTACATAGGGGTGTGCAGGTGGGAATCTAGGTATGACAGGATGATGATGAAGAGATTGCCTGTCAGTGTCATCAAGTAGAATATCAAGATCACCACAAAGAGAGCAACTTCCAGATGAGGCCATTTAGAGAAACCCAGAAGAATAAATCCTTCCCAACTTTCATTGAAATTTTCCACCATTGCTTATTTTCTTTCGTTTATCTTCAGTTCTAGGAAAATTTGAACATGAAGAGAGTTACAGTAAATGATTGCTTAAACAAATCATTGGCAAGCATATATATTCATACATACAGATATATGTATATATTCATATTCCCAGAACTATTTCTCATATATTCATATACACATTGACTTTCATATATATGAAATATATAATATTAACCTTATTTATTGGTAATCAAAATATTAATTAATATATGATATTCATCAAAGCAGTGTGAATATATATGAAAAGTCATTGAGTGGTGAAGGCAAAAGGTTCCCAACTACAAACTATTAATAAATAAAATGACATTACTGACATGAAAGTTTGCAAAGCTAGTTAGAAAATTTTCAATGGGCAATACAATTACATAGAGGATTTTTTTAATCAAAAATTGCTTTTGTCACCTGAGGATAAATTCTCTTCTGTTCTTGGAAATCGGGATTGTAGAAGAAACAGTGATGGCTGTTCCTCACCCTCAGCACTAGCCAGCATCTTTTTACACTAAACCCATGGTTCTCATTGCTAATCCTAACCTTCTAGTATTCGAGCATTACTTAAACCTCATTCACTCCCACCGTGAGTCTGCTCACATTCTATGTGTTATCTTCACTCCATCCCTCAGTTGTACGGCTGGCTGACTGGCTGGTGTTGGTCTCTTTGAAGGCACCAGCATAATCAGTCCTGCCTCTGATTCTGACTTACTGCATTATACTGAGAGAGCAGAGCCTCTGCGCTTATTATTTAGTAGCCCTATGGCTCATAAAATATTTCATTGTAGCCGAAGGAGAAAATCAGAGCATTCAGTGTATCAAGGAATTGTCCTTGTCTAAGATCAAATGAAGTTTGTGGAAATAATAAAATATCTGATTTGATTTGTTTGACTGGACTAATAGGAACATGAATCCCAAAGAGTCAATTAATGCTCCATAAGGAATTGTACTGGTTAGTCCTATTCCCGGGAATAGATTCCCCATGATAACACAGCACTGTGACAAGGAATCTGTAGATGAACCACTAATAAAATAGACTATAAGATGTGTTTATAGAAAAGAGGATGGGTTTCTCCAAATTATTTGAATTATTTATCCTCAATTGGGATTTGAAAGATAATTAGTAAAATAATATTGTTTAAGGGTGAGAGAAGACATTCAGTATTTTATTCAAAACAAGATTATCTTTGCTTCATTTAAATTGAGTTCTTATTTGGGTCTCTAATGTATTTAAAATCCAATGTTAATTCAACAGGTTCGCTGCCTTTTGTCTCTTATTACCATTATATTTCAGATTATATTTTAGTTGCATCATATGCTTTATAAATCCACCTTTTCTTTTTGTGCTTAAAATATTAATTAAAATATGTGTTATATCTATTTCCATTCTTTTTAGTGCACAAATATTACAGATAAACTATTATTACCCTCAGCTATCATGGTATGTGCCAACACATCACACACATACACAAAATAAACCACCATGAACAGTTAATCATCATTTCTCCTCACCATAATATATGCAAAATTTAGCAATGAATATTTTATTAATAAAAGCTTATTGTTTTCTTATTTATTATTTTCATATTAAATATTAAATGTTATTTAAATTTTTATGTTTAATATTAAATGTTAACAAATATTTTATCAGAAAATAAATATTATATGAATACTTAATAGTTTTAAATGTCTCTGTTTTATCATGGAGAAATTTAAAAAGTGATACTATGGTGATAGCAGAAGAATCCATGCAGTTATCAGAATCTTGGAAAAATCTCATACCAGAGCAGATTGTACTTGTACCCACATCTTATAACAGACATAATGCTCACCAAATTTGATAAACAAATTTTAGCTTTGATCAATCTATAGGGTACCAGAGCATGTTGCAGGTTTCTTATTATCACCTTTTTTAGAAATATGAACACACATTATGTTTAGTTGCAAGAAGTTATTTTTAAAGCAGCCTTATATTATTTTCTCCCCAAGATAACTTAATAGGTAAGATACTCTGAAATATGTAACAAACTGTGAGACTTTGATAGATGGATTACTGGTAAATGTGTTCTAGAAAGTAGTATTTAGTTCCTGCTTAAGATACTATTTGTATCCATTTTCATTTGCATTGACTTTCAGAAAGCTCTATATTCCACAGGTGATAACTCACAGCGTTATTTAATACAGTGGTACCACTGAGGAATCCAATAGTGACACAGTGGTAGGTGCTTCTTATTCTCAATTTGTCAGGATAAAAATGCTAGACATGATGCTGAAAATAATAGATTGAATAAACTAGATCTATTAAAATAATTCCAGAAGTAAAAGAAATTAAAAATACAATGCCTTCTGAGACATTATGTCTTAAAAAACAAGCTTACTCTGTCCACATATAGATTTGGTACAATAAGGTCCAATTTACTAGTATTATTTACTTAATTAATAAAATGTTTTGGTTTGTAAAACCGGCCAGGCGATGGTGGCTCACGCCTTTAATCCAGCACTCGGGAGGCAGAGGCAGGCGGATCTCTGTGAGTTCGAGACCAGCCTGGTCTTCAGAGCTAGATCCAGGACAGGCTCCAAAGCCACTGAGAAACCCTGTCTCGAAAAACCAAAAAAAAAAAAAAAAAAAAAAAAAAAAGAAAAAAAAAGAAAAGAAAATGTGTAAAACCAATTGTCTACAAAGAAATATCTTTTGGGTTATGTATTGATGTGGGATTCCACTCTGTATGCTGTGAGCACGTTTTATTACCATTTGTGGTGTGGGAGGTCCTTCTGTCTATGTGTTACCTTTATTGGTTAATGAATAAAGAGCTGCTTTGAGCCTATGGCTAGAGCAGAACAGAATTAGGTGGGAAAAAGGTAGTGTGTATGCTGGGAGAAAGAGGGCAGAGTCAGAGAGGTGCCATGGATCCTCCAACTGAGACAGAAGTGGGGAACATTACCCTATAACCCACTGCCATATGGTGATACACAGATTAATAGAAATGGGTTAAATTAATATGTAAGAGTTAGTCATTAAGAAGCTAGAGCCAATGAGCCAAGCAATGTTTTAATTAATACAGTTTCTGTGTAATTATTTCGGTTCAGGGTGGCTGGGACAAACAAGCAGCCTCCTTCCAACAGCATTGGGGTATTTATTAGCCTAACCATTTAAAGCTATATGTTCCTCTCCAAACACAACTGTAGCTACATCTCACATGTCCATTTTTTTTGCATTTCTGTTTTGTGTCTAATATTAAAATATGTTTTAATTATCTGACTATACAGAGTGACACATTGTATTCTATCATAAAAGAATGAAGTAAAACAAGTGCATGATGAAGACAATACCAGGTGAATTGAAAACATCACATAGATGTAAAACATGATTATTTTAATCATGTTTATGTAACTTCTCCACAGTTTTCTATATAATTCACACAATCTTAAGAAGCAAGCTACCAAGTGAGGATGAGACAAAAATCTAGGTAGACACTCCTCCAGTCAGAGGAAGGGCTTATATTTTTGCCTTCTTTATCAACAGTTAGGTTCCATAGGTGTGTGAATTTATGTCTGAGTCTTTAATTCAATTGCACTGATTAACGTATTTGTTTTTCTTTCAATATAGTGCTGTTTTTATTGTTATAGCTTTGATTTATTATACACATCAAATTGTTGACACTTCTAGCAATTCTTTTGTTTTTCAGGATTGTTTAGTTATCCTGGAATTTTTGTATTGAAGCTGAACATTACAATTAATTCAGAGATTTTTTCCTCATAAGTTTTTAATTTTTTACTTGGTTTATGTGGTAAAAAGATTCATTCTAAGATAATATCATTCCTTTGCATTCAAATTTCTGTAGGGGAACTACTGTAAGGCAATATGACTAGAATGCAATTAAAATTTGCATGTATACCTTGCTCAACCTGGATGTAGTGGGGAGGGCCTTGGACTTTCCACAGGGCAGGGTGCCTTGCCCTCTCTTAAGATTGGAAGGAAATGGTGGTAGGGTTGTGAAGGGAGTGGGAGGGAAGTGGAAGGAGGGGAGGAAGTGGGAATTTGGATTAGTATCTTTTAAAGTATAATAATAATAATAATAATAATAATAATAATAATAATAATAGAAATTTTGATAGAGATTGCATTGAAACTGCAGATTGATTTTTGGTAGAATGGCCATTTTTACTACATTAATCCCTTCAATGTATAAGCATGGTAGATCTTTCTATGTTTGGATATCTTCTTCAATTTCATTCTTCTATTGTAGATAAACATGATAAAGTCATCCCACACTAGATCAAAATTGAGTGTAATAAAGGGTTCTTTATTTAGGGGCAGACACACAGATTAAAAGTTCTCTGTATGAGCAGGTGAAAGCAACCCAATCCAGCATCCCAGAGAGAGATGGTGTGCAAGCTTTACATCTACGTTTATTGTACAAGAGACCATGCTCAAGTGGGCTGGTATCTTAAAGGTTATAGGCTGAAGGAGTTCCCATACCATGTCCCCCTTTTGTCTAAATAGGAGAGTTCTAAGCTTACTACAAACCTACATACAATAAAAACAAATATCAAGTATAAAAATTAGAATTACTAAGCTATATCAAGCAAGAAACATATGCTAAATGTTTCAGTAGTTATCCTATCTTAAGGAGTCTAAATCTTTAATTAAAAATGGCCTGCCTAAGTCATAAGAGGAAAGTAAATATGACTGTCTAGTCTTCAACCCCATTGAAGACATGAGAAGGGAAATATTACTTGAGTAAATAGGAAGTTCAATCAAGCAACTTCCAAAAGGTGCAAGAAATGACAGAGATAACTGGCTCATATAGGATCAGATGTGTGTTATGTATGTGGGAAAAGCCTATTCCTGATTATATTTTGAATGGGAATCAATAATGAAGTCAATTCTGTATCATCTGGTATAAATTTAATGGTTTCAATATTCTAAACAACTCTTTCTGTATCTTGTGAATTGGTAACTTTATTGAGAGGTTCTTTAAAATCTCTTAGTACCATGAAAATAGAATATAATTCTGACATTTGTACAGAATTGTAAGGACTTTCTTCCAGTTTACTTAATCTCCTGACTTTTAACCTGTCTTTCCTGATTTACTTGCATCAGCATAGAATGTACAGGCTCCAGCTATTGGTTTGTCACATACAATGAGGGGAAGGAAGAATCCAATTAATTCTCTTTTTAGGGTTAGTTCTATCACTTTTGGGATAATTGCTATTAATTGCCCCTAAAAAATTAGTACATGCTCCTGGCAGGTTTCATTGTCTTCCCATATTTTTTTTTAAATTTCATCAGTAGTAAAAGGCACTATAATCTCTGCTGGATCTATAACTGTTAGTTGATGACGTCTCAATTTTTCTTTTATAATAAATTCAGAGACCTTTTATATATTTTTTTAATTTTTTTACTTAGTTTATGTGGTAAAAAGATTCATTCTAAGATAATATAATTCCTTTGCATTAAAATTCCTATAGGGGAAATTCTGGAAGGCAATATGGCTAGAATACAATTAAGATTTGGATTCACCCAATCCACATGTGCCTTTTGTAGTTTTCCTTCAACCAGAGTTAATTCTTTCTAAGCTTCAACTATCCTTGTACTTTCTTTCCCTGTTCCAACAATTTCCTCAATTGTTTCAAATCTTTTTACCACTGCTTTTTGCAAAATTTGAATCTCTTAACCTGTGACTATTTCTAATGATTTCATCAACTTACATAACCTCTGGTCCTCATTCTGCACATATGATTTGAAGGCATGAAAATTTTCCATTAAGGATGACTTCTTATTGCAGGATATTTTTTGGATGGCATGCAGATTGACTTTCTGTAGAAAACATTTTAACAGATTTTGTCAAATTCAACAGTATGAATTCTTTCTGAGAATGTCTCAGTACCTTTTGACATGGATTGAATTTTATCTGTCAAATTAATGTTATCCTTTTCAATGATATTAGTTTTCCTGCTAACTTTCATTTTTCAATGGTAACAATTTTGTCAGCCAGCTATTCATTATTAGTCCATAAAGATTGTATCATTTCTAAAAGTGTCTCATTCTTGGCTATGCTATCAACTGTTTTCTAAGAATCTAATATGAAAAACAAAGCTAAGTTCCAAAATCAAATAAATGAATGTATCAGAAAAACACATAAGCCTTGCAGAATGCCATCCATAGTATAAGCAAAAAGCTTATCATTCCTGGATGTTGATACTGTCCCATTATATAACTTTCATAATTTTTTATTTATTTATTAATCAAATGAATTTATCTCCATTATGAGATTTCAGTAAGTTGTTGTAGATATAATAATATTTATGGCCTGTAGGTGTGGCAGTTATGGATACATGGCATAGAGATGCTATTGTCAGCCATGTGAACAGTCCTGGTGGGCTTCATGTTTGCACCTGCTTAAATACTGACAAATAAGCTTGGAAAATTAAGATCAATTAAATTGATTCCTTGCATGGAGATTGTTCTTTGGTAGTCAGAATATCAAGGAACCCAAAACTTGTTATCTGAGAGCACAAACTGGAAAGTGCACAAGTTGCTGCATGGTGGGGAAAGCAGCGAGTGGGGGAATGTGTGCATGAGTCTGGGAAATTGCTAAGCACTGTGAAGTGGGCCCACCAAAGGGGGTAGCTCCACTGCAGTGGGGTTTTGGCAAAAACAAAAAAACACTTAGTAGTTGAAACCAAAACTGCTGGGCAGAGGTGGGAGACCTTTGGCTGTGAGTCTTTTGAGCTAGTCCCGGTAGACATGAGGGTTGGGTGCCAGATGCAAATGAATGTAATAAAGTAGTCCCACACTAGCTCAGAATTGAGTGTAATAAAGGCTTCTTTATTTAGGGGTAGACTCACACATGAACAGTCCTCTCCACAAGCAGGGAACAAGAACCAAATCCAGCAGCAGCAGCAGAGAGAGAAACAGCATTCAAGCTTTAAGTCTACATTTATGCTACAAGAGATCACACCCAAGTGGGCTTGCCTCTTAAAAGGCTATTGGCTGAAGTAGTTCTTACAGCATTCTATGACTTGAAGTTTTTGTTATGTAAGTCTTTTACTTGTTTGTTTAGAAATATTACAAGGTATTTATATTATTTGAGTCTATTGTGAAAATCATTGCTTCCCTGATTTCTTTCTCAGACCATTTGGACTGCTCATAAATGTATTTGACTTTTGTCTTCCAAAATGATACTATTTAGTATAATTGAGTCATAGGACATGAGAAATTAAACTGATACAGGCCATGAAGTTTCATGTCCACTAGATATCTTGCTAGTGGTGGAAGGTTCTATTTACAATAGTGTGTGAAAAGCTACAAGCTACAACAACAGCTGACCTTTAAGATCTGTTGCTAGTGTAATAGTGATATAGCTTTTACAGGAATGAATCAAGAACTTTCTGTTCAGACTTAACACCTACTCCACAATATAGAACTCATGCCTACTACTGTTATCTGGGTCAAAACCTATAACTACCCAGATAATAGGCCCTAGTCAATAGGTTTCTTTTGCAGTAGATGATTTTAAAATATAAAGAACCAAATATAATAATATAGAGAACCAGAAGTGCTCAATAAACAGAGAATGTGAGACAGAGGAATAATCAGCTCCAAGAAAGAACCCCATATCACACTCTATCACCCAAGACTTAGGATATTATCACAGCAGAGGGTACAGAAAGACTTTAAGAGCCAGAAGTACTGGACATGTACAGAAATATAGTATTTGCTGTAAATGAAAGGGCTACTGCACACATGAAGTCACAATAACTATAAATACATGTATATGAAATTTGAATCTTATGCCCTGGCAACTCTGAAGTATGCATTGGCAGCCCATATATTGTGGTTCTGTTGAACTTGTCCATATTGGGTTTCATAGTCTAAGTTGATGAGAATGACAAATACCTGTATATAGCCTACCCAAAATCAAATCATCCAAAATTCCATAACGGACAGGGAAAAGCTCAAGAATTTCCACCACTAGTTGAAAATCTCTTGAAAACTGATTGGTGCAAGAGATCTATGATAATTTTTTTATTAGTCATGTAACCTGTGTAAAGCTCTGAAGCATATACAGGTGCCAGTACCTAAACTCAGCTGTTTTAAAAAATAAAGAAGAGAGGGCAGATGAAGTTTGTAGGGAAACTGGTGGTGGTATAGAGGAAGATTTGGAGGAGACTGAATGCAGGGTATATTTGATCTGAATATATATGCATGTATGGATTCTGAAACAATAAAGGTATAATTTTAAAATCTCAATGCTGTCTAAATGACTGACTATCATGATGTGTAGTATTATTTGAAGATGAAACTCCACAAAAGGGAAAGAACTTCAAGGAATTCAAAATTAAATCATTAAATACTATGAGGTTATTTCAAGTATAATTTGAATTATCCTGGTTTTAATATCACTTTCATTTTCAGTCTTTTTATACTAATTCTATGTCTTTTGATTTTATGATTACAGAATAAAACTACTCATTCATGAGTAGTGTGAACTACTCATGAATGAATGAACTAAGGCACTTAATAAATTCTTATATAATCCAATGTCTCATTAATTTATATATTACTTATTTATTTTACTTCTTTTAATTGCATCCTCTTTAACATTTATATACAGTGGTCCTTGAATTTGAATGAGTTTTAGAACATGTCTAAAAACAGAAGAACTATCCCAACTTCTGTTTAGTATCTGTTAATTGTGCACAAGAAACATTTCCACTGAGAGTACTCTTCCAAGGAATTCTCTGTGCTAACACACCTGGGGGATGGATAAATGAGTGGCCTTGCTGCAAACAATGCCTCACAGACTATGGTTGATACTTCTACTATCAGCTGCTTGGTGTAGGTTCTATGGCACTTGTATCAACAGTAAAAGTGAGTTTTGAAATGTATGATTGAGTATGTACCTGTGGACAACAGTGTCTCTGTTTTCTATAATATGAAAGATTTAAAAGAATCTTTTTTTGCAATTCCCCTTCATTGAAAAATTTAAAAATAAGATAAGTGAAATAAAATTCTGTTTTAAAAGTCATGAGATCTCAGGGAAGGTATAAACATCTGTGGCTACTCATGTCTAATATATACATGAGTGATGGGCAATATTTCATCTAAGGGAACCTTTTCAAAAATTAGAAATACTTTGTTTAGTAGTTTTAGAAACAACCAGTTTCCTGTTTTATTTTTTCTTAGTTTCTTAATCTTAAAATTTTATAAACTTAAGCAAATCGTATTTTTTACAAATACTGAATGTTTGAATAAAGTATAAAGTCTGTGTTTGTGTGACTGTATCAGAGAAATCAGTTTTGAATTAGTAGTGCAAATTTCTTTGATCGATTCTTCATGTTTTATTTATAGGGTTTTTCAGACAAAAAATGAATTATGCATTTTGCTCTTTACCTATATCTATACTTAATAAGTCTCATGAGTTAAATTAAATTAAATTAAATAGCATGTAATGAAAATGAAGTATGATTGAGGGACATTAGAATGAACAGATGAGCAGTTTTTCAAAGATCCCAAGATAAATGAAGTCTAGAAATCATTAAAGTGACTAAATTTTATGAGAAAATATATAAGCAAATATCAAGATAAATTAAGTGAATATGGATCATTCATTCATTAGTCAAGCCAAAACTAAACTTGCTAAAGAAAAATATGAATAGTTGTATATTACAAAATAAATACAGTATAGTAGAGAGATCCCACACACTTATATTCCATTAGATATATTAATTCTAGGTGCATTTTAGTGTTAAATTACCTTAGAAAAGTTTGAAGAATAGTCATTGGTTGAAAAACTAAAATGTTAATATAAAAATGCTACATGAATAGACAATACACTTCTTATATTGCAATTGATATGTGAAAGCTGCAGTGTTTAGAATTTTGTTTTAAACAATGTAAAATTCTTTCATGGGATATAGATAGGGATGTGCGTGTGTGCACATGCATGTATGTATGAGTATATACATAGGGAAGACAGATGCCAATTTCTAGTGTTGTTCTGTAGAAGCCATTGACCTTGCTTTTCAAGATAGGGTCTCTGGCTGACCTGTATCTCACCAATTAGACTATTCTGTTTAGTCAGAGAGTCCCAGGGAGTCTGTCTTTTTCTATCACCCCAGTACTAAGATTACCACAACACTCAGTATTTTTAACATGGGTTCTGAAAATTGAACTTGAGTCCTCATCATGCTTGCATGACAAGCACTGACTAAGCTATCTCCCAAACCCAATGTGATTTATTTCATATCTCATCTTCAATCAGAAAAGCAATTGGTCAAGATTTTTTCCTATATTCAAGTTTTGTTAAGAGAGAACCATGAATGATGTCAACTAAATGAGGTATACAGTTGTCAACCTGATTCATGAAACACTCCTATGCTACTGATACTGTTATTTTACAGTTCCAGATAATTTTCTTAGATTTTTATCTATAAATAACATTATCAATATCAAAATCTAGTGGCTAAGTGTGTTGAGACACAGATTAAAAAATGAAAATCTTGTATGATGTATATTGTTCCTGGTGTGAAGAACATTTCATAATCTTCTAAATCTTCCATAAGGTGGGAATATTCAAGTGAAGAATTCAGATGTTATTGAAATGACAAAATAATTTAATAATTAACCTACTAAAATTGCTAAAACATTAATTTACTAATTATTTGTTAGATTTATGTTACCAGATCACATTCTTAAGGTGACAAAAGACATTTTTAACTTTTCTCCTTTTCATGAAACTATCAAAAGTACTTTGCCAGCATAAAGCTGTTGATAGCTAAAATATGGAATCTTCCTTTATTTATCTATTAGCATGCCAGGAATATGAAAAAAAGAAGAGACAGTAATTCCAGCTAATTACTATTGGCTTTGTTTGCTGAAGACTACAAAATTTTTGCTCTCATTAACTCATTTTGCATCCATCTCCAAATGAAAATTTTCATCCCATATTTAAATAGTTGACCACTCATTATTATAGTCTGCTAATAATTAGAGGCTTAAATATTAAAATAATTGTCTTTTCTTTATTGTTTTTATTAAACTATATATTTTTCTCTACTCTCCTTCCTTCCCCCTTCCCTTTTAACTTCTCCCATGATCCCTATGCTCTGAATTTACTCAGAACATCTTGTCTTTTTCTATTTCCCATGTAGATTAGATCCATGTAGGACTCTCTTATGGTTCTCTTTGTTGTCTAGGCTCTCTGGGATTGTGAATTGTAGGCTGATTTTTTTCCTAGCTTTATGTCTAAAAGCCATTTATGAGTGAGTATGTATTATATTTGTCTTTCTGGGTGTGGGTTACCTCACTCAATATGTTTTCTAGATCCATCCATTTGTCTGCAAATTTCAAGATGCCATTTTTTCCATTGTGTAACACTCCATTGTGTAAATGTACCACAACTTATTAATCCATTCTTCAGTCAAGGGACATTTAGGTTGTTTCCAAGTTCTAGCTATGACAAATGATGCTGCTGTGAACATAGTTGAGCACATGTCCTGGTGTTATGATTGAGCATCCTTTGGATATATACCCAAAAGTGGTATTGCTGGGTCTTGATATAGGCTGTTTCCTAATTTTCTAAGGAATTCCCATACTGAATTCCAAAATAACTGTACAAGTTTGCACTCCCACCAGCAAAGGTGTGTATAGGTGTGTGGATAGGTATCTGGAGTTTTAATTTGATTCTCTTGACTGCTTTTATGCCAATACCAGGATGTTTTCATTACATCTGTAGCTCTGTAGTGGAGTTTGAAGTCAGGGACTGTGATGCCTCCAGAATTTCTTTATTGTACAGTTATAGGTCTATTTATTTTGCGTATCTGGTCTTGATTTAATTTTGGTTAGTGATATTTATCCAGAAAAAAATGTCCTTTTTTTAAGTTTTCCAATTTTGTGGAGTACAGGTGTTTGAAGAATGATTTGATTAAATAATTAATATCTTAAATGACATCATAAGATATTGAGAATATCAATTTCTAGTTTCAACAGTTCATAGAAAAAATATATTGGGTTTCAAATGTCCTTGGTGTTTAATTGTGTTCCTGATGATTCTTATGATGCCAGTTAACTACAGTTAAAGATACATTTGAAGTATAATTAATTAGTCAGTAGGAACTATACAAACTCCTATTTATTAGAGTATAATAACTTGTAAATTAGACATTTCATTATGATATCCCATATAGTCTAGTTTGGTTATATTCATCCTCTCTATTACTCCTTCCTCTTTCTTCTCCCTCCTGTAAGACTAGTTCTCCCTTTACTGTCATATGTTCTTTCACTATATTTACATATTAAGAAACTCTTATGGCATTTGTCTCTGTGGTACTGGCTTATTTCATTAATACAAATATTTCTAGATTGACATATTTTTAAGGATATAATTTTATTCTTCTCTGATCATGATTAAAAATGTTTATAAATTTTCTATTCTCTTTTATTGGTTTATATTTTGCCTTTAAGCAAGTATCATGTGAGCTTTGTCATAAATTTTGACTCTGTAGTTTACAGCAGTTCTGTGGCATCTTTATTATTGTTCTTTTTATTTAGAAATGCTTTGGATACTCAGATTATTTAGTTTTTCACATAAATTGGGAGATTGCTATTTCTATTCCTGTGAAGAATATCATTTTAAATTAATAGGTAATGTATTGAATTTGTATGCTGGTTTTGGTGATAAGTCACTTAAATATCATAAATTCTGATGATCCCACAAGTATGAAAATTCCTTTTACCTTTTTGCTGTATTCGAAAGTTTTTCTTTGCTGATTGAAGTTTCTTTAATGTTTTTAATTTCTAATTCTAGTTGGGAGATGGGATCACCAGAAAAAGTTAACAAGGAATAGTAGCCATATCAACTATCTCTAAGTTTGGTTGAAAGACCATCTCTCAATAAGAAAGATGAAAGAATAAACAGGAATGATTTCCTACATGAACCCTTGTCCTCCACCCCCACACAACTGTGTACATACACCCTCACACAATGTCCATGTATACATATTTGGACATTTATGCACAGAGGATGAGAGAAATAGAAAAATAGAAAACTAATGCTTTTATGTTCAGCTCATAGTCTGTATTTTTAATGTAATTTTTTTTTGTATATGAGTTTTCTGGTTGAATCTTTAAGGATTTATAATTATGTGATCCTATTATCCAAAAATTATAATTTGATTATTTTTTCTTTATTTATATTTATTTATTATTTATATACTTTTTTATTACTTTCTCATCTTTACTGATCCAGCCAAGATTTCATCCACAATGTTCAAAATGAGGTCAATCTTCTCTTATATTCTCATATATCTCATACTATAACTTATATATATCATCTTATATCTCATATTATAGAGAATGCTTTCAGATTTTCCCAGTTGAGTATAATGTTGGCTACAGATTTGCCACACTATAGCTTTTATTGAGTAAAGGGAAGGTGCTTCTATTCTTCGTGCCTTTTGTACTTTTATTACTAAGAGAAATTATGTTTTTGTTTAAGTATTTCTATGCATTTATTGAGATAATTATCTGAGCCCTGTCCTTTATTCTTGCTGATATGTGATATTATAATTAATTATTTATATGTCAAGCCATATTGGGTTTCCTAAAGTGAATTCTACTTAATCATGATGTTCATATTTTTCACTTTGCTTTGTTATGAACTGGTTTGAGTATCAGGGTATTGCTAGTTTTATATGATGACTCTTGTACTGCACCTCCTTTTCTCCTTAGTTAAGTACTTTGAAGAACACTGAAAGTGATTAGTCTTAAAATTAATTTTTTTGAGGTTACAGGTTTCGAGGTTCTAATTTCTCCCATGCATGATAACACTCATCATTTAAATATGTGTTGTCTAATCATCATACTTTGGTATAATTTCTATTTCTGTTCATCTATATTATATTCCACTATAATTTGATATGAGATTAGTTAAATATTTGCATTCATGAAGACATGCTTTATGTTCTAAAATATGTTTTATTTTACAAAACCACCAATGGCTGTTGAAAAGAATACTTATCCTGTGACTGTTTCAGTAGACCATTCCATGAACTTCTTTTAATTCCTGGTTGATTCAATTCTGATGTGTTCTTACTGGTGTTTTGTTTGTTTGTTTTGTTTTGTCTGGACGGGCAATCTGTCATTGACAATGTATTATTGAAGCCACTTACTGTCATCATGTTAGAATCTGCTAATCTATTTTGATTAAGTACTCCTTAATGAAATTGGGTATGCCAACACTTGGTATATATGATCCATTCCCATAGATTGTTCCCTTTATTAATACAGAGTTATCTTTTATAATCACTAATACTGCTTACTTTTAGGGTGTATTTTCTTGTAATTTCACTTTTATTCTGTTTCCCTTTGCAAATGAGATGTGTTTCTTATATGCAGAAAACAATTGTTTCCTGTATTTCACTCCAGTCTGCTAGACTTTTAATTGGAGGATTGAGATTATTAACTCTTAGTTAATTCTGAAAGGTATGTACAATTTTCCACCATATTTTCATTTGTGTAAGGTTGGGTTCTTTTCTAATCAGTTTTATTGTTTATATTGGGCAGTATGTTTTTTACCACTCCCCTCCCTTCCTCCTCCCCTTCTACCCTCTCCCATGATCCACATGCTTCCAATTTACTCTCTACTGTAATCTTTATATCAGAATTTATTACTTTACTACTGAGATTCATGCTTTTCTGTATACTCACAGCGGTGTTTATGTATGCATGGATATATGGATGGATGGATGTCTGTGAGTAGAATTCTTGAAAGAATATTCTGTAGCACTGGCTTCATGATCAGACATTCCTTTAGTGTTCAGCATGAATTTTTTAATTTTTGTATTTTAGCTATGAATAATATCTTTTTTGGACACAGCAATCTAGTTTGGCAAAAATTTTTATTAAGGAATTAAACTAGGTCAATCCATACTGTCTTGGCTTTTAAAGTTTGTGTGATTAAAGCTAGAGTTAATTCTTTGTAAATTTTTTATTGTTTATGCCTATGTGTGTTTTTGTGTGGGGGAGATATATGCTCACAAGTAGAGAAATGGGCATTGGATTTTTTGGAGCTGGAGAAACAGGTAGTTGTGTGTCACTCATTATAGGTACTGCGAATCCAACTTGGGCCTTCTAGAAGAACACTAGCTAACAAGTCATCTCTCCAGATCCCAAGAACAACAAAAAACTGCATTCTTTTGAATTTTTCTTTATATGTGACTTGCACTTCTCTCAATTTTCAATAATTGTTCTTTATTCTATATGCTTATTGTTTTAAATTGACATGGAACTTCAAACTGTAGGTAAAAGAAGTCAAAGGAGAATGGCAATAATCAATGAAAGCTACCCAGAAGAATTCATTCTACTGGGCTTTTCTGATCATCCATGGCTGGAACTCCCTCTCTTCATTATTCTTCTGATAACATACCCTACAGCTTTGATTGGGAACATTGCCATAATTCTTGTATCCACCTTATAACCCCGTCTTCACAGCCCCATGTATTTCTTCCTCACAAATCTCTCCTTTCTGGACATGTGCTACACCACAAGCATTGTGCCTCAGATGCTGTTTAATCTTAGAAGCTCTAGAAAGACCATTAGTTACATTGGATGTGTTGTTCAGCTTTATGTCTTTCACATAATGGGAGGCACAGAATGTCTGCTTTTGGCTATTATGTCCTTTGATCGCTATGTGGCTATCTGCAGACCTCTCCACTACACTCTCATCATGAATCAACGAGTTTGCATATTGTTAGTATCTATTATGTGGTTAACTGGAGTGATCTTTGCTTTTTCAGAGGCTACACTTACATTACAATTGCCACTGTGTGGCATTGATAAACTGGATCACTTACTGTGTGAGATTCCAGTTCTCATAAAGACTGCCTGTGGTGAAAAGGAGGCTAATGAGCTGGCACTTTCCGTAGTATGCATTTTCATACTGGCTCTTCCTCTGTGCTTAATTCTTGCTTCCTATGTTAATATTGGATGTGCAGTACTCAGAATTAAATCTTCTGAAGGAAGGAGAAAGGCTTTTGGGACATGTTCCTCTCATCTTATTGTAGTTTCCTTATTTTATGGTCCAGCCATTAGCATGTACCTTCAGCCTTCTTCATCCATCACAAGGGACCAACCAAAGTTCATGGCTCTCTTTTATGCAGTAATAACTCCTACACTGAATCCCTTCATCTATACCCTAAGGAATAAGGATGTAAAGGGAGCCTTAAAAAAGCTGTTGAGAAGCATTTTCACTTCAAACTGAAAGCTCATTGATATCAAATGAAATAGTTTAAAGATTGTAGTAATTTTAGATTGGTTTCTCTAATAATGCTCATATATTCCAAGTTCATAAAACATGTCCTTGCCAGACTTGTTTCATTTCTAGCACTTTCATAATCACACTGTATGTTAAAATTTTATAATCAAGTTGTATAATCATTTTATAATCAAGTTGGATCCTCAAATATGTACCAATTTGGGTACATATTTGTGAAAATACAGAAAGAAAACAGAAGTTCTTTTCCAGTTGATTCACCGTGTCAAGTAATGAGAACAATTAATAAATTATAAGTTTGTTATGCCTAATTCAATTATTGTAAAATCATGCTGAATAAAATAGCATCAGTGGGCTTTCAGTCAGTGTCACCTCCTAAACAATTCTTTACTCCTGGACTATGATTCATGTAGTTTCATAATGGTCTTAGGGAGAAATACACTATTCTTAGTCGTGACTTTATCAAAACTCAGAGTATGTTCATGCCTTCACAAAAAGCATTGTGAATTTTGCTTGTGAGTTGGGATAAGTGTTTGATGTTTAAATAAAAAATTTCTCATGAGATATTAAAAGTGCAAAGAGACTAAAACTATGAGTAAACTTTTAATTCTTCTTTTAAACATAAGTAATATAAATCTTGAATCAATAAGGAAAAAGGAAGTGACATTAATATACTAATGAAGTACAGTCTGGAAACACTTCAGAGAATAAACTGGGACATTTAGATGTGCCTTTGAAAGTTATCATGAATCAATATGAAAAAATTATATTTTCTAATGTGGAAGCAAGTGAATTACAAAAATAAATAATAAACATATTTTTGATAAAGCATATTTGAGATGAGAATGATATTCAAGATATTTTCTATTACAAATTTGAATTTCTACAATGTATTTGTCAAATTTATAGCCCAAACTTAAAATTTTCAAGTAAAATTTCTCACAATTGATGAAATAAAATTATTAATTTGATGTTGAAATTTTGTTACTAGATAAGCCATTGTTGAGGGAACATATGCTCACTGTTACATAGAGATGATCAGGAAAAAGAAAGAAAGAGATACAGAGGGAGAAAGGGGAGGGAGTGAGAGAGGAGCACTATAACACTTAAGGCTCATCTCCCAATGACCCACTTTCTCCATCTAGGCTCCAATCTCTAAAAGTTCAACTTCCCAAAACATTAGCATTAACTGTGTCCCAAATATTCAAACATGTGAGTCATAGAGTAGGCGTTTTATGTACATGCGTAACATAAGCGAATCCTCATTAGACTGAGGTCAGTTTTCTCAGCATAAACTTTACAGTGAAGTAGAGATAGATGAAGACAGGATTAGGTGATCAAATGCTGAGAGGAAAAATGTCACACACTAAAAATGTTATACAAGGGAAATCTATCCTTCAGAAGTGAAAGAGAAATAAAACATTGTTCAGGCAAAAACGAAACATAACAAAACAAAAATAAGGACAACAAAACAAAAAACAGGGATTTCATCACCACCAAATCCCTAAAATTCTCAATAAGAAGTCCTGCATTAGAAACAGAAGGATGATAGCCACCATTATAAAACCACATGACTATATAGAGCTCATTAGAATAAATTCAAAAATACAACTTATGTTAAATCTTTGTTAACATAATTAAACTTTATTGCAACATAACACTACTTCCAGGTGTAGTGATACAAATCTCGATCCTAATGCTCAACAATCTGGGGCAAGAAGGTTGGTGTTTGTCAGGGATCATGCTAGAAACTCATGGAAAATGATTCACTGGTCATCATAAACATGATGGGTGTGTCTTGGAGAGACAGAGGACATCATATTGTTATTGAGTATAGCTCTGCTTATTGGCCTCAAAGTCACCACATCTCTCATAATTTATAAGTCATATGAAAACTGTAAGGGGGTTTGTAATCCCCTCACTTAGTAATGTTATTGGTACTTACAATAATAATGATTGACTTTTTCATAGCATTGTTGCTGGAGCAGGTCAATAATTCAACTACCAACAACAGAAAGAATTTAGAGATGTACATTGTTAGTAAACTTAAACTAAGATTTTTTTTCTTAATGGCTTTAATGTAGAAATCAATTTTGAGAAACAATTTAAAGTTTAGAAAGACACACTTTCAATAGTTGAGTGAGGAACTCACTGAGGTCAAGGAGTAAGAAAAAAAGCAACCTGGTTATTACTAGGTGATGTTCCTCTTTTGCTAGAGAAGGTTTGGTGACCAAAGACAATGCTTAAATTTTTGTAGTCTCTTGACTTCCTAATTTCTTGATGTGATTTACTAAAAACATTGATGGTGAGTAAGTGTGCACTCTGAAGATTAAAGTATAAATGATTGTTTTATATATGTGTGTGTGTTTATATTTGTGATTCTTTTAAGATTTTTTATAAGATTACCATTTGAGATGAATAATGAAATGATTATTTCTTTGTAACCATGAAATGCAGCCTGACAGTAAAATAAATGGCTAAAAAGAAAAACTTGCTTCCTTACACTTTGTTAATCTAAACAAGCTGCTTAAACTTAATGCCTTGTTTACTTAATGGTTTGTTAATCAATTAAAAAAGAATCATTGCTTTGTGATGAAGACATGGTAAAAAAAATTAATACAAAAAATGTTTAATTACTTTTGGGCTTCTAAAAAAACATATAACTTGTTACCATATTGTGATTTCTTCTTGTGTAAAGATTTTAATTTGTTTTTTGAGAATGTGTAACTTATTATTGGGAGGTAATCCTTTCTTGAGTAGAAATTTTTGTCTTAGGAGATATAAAATGGAAAAGAAAAATAAAAGATGTATAAGGAAAAAATGTAGAAGGAAAACAACAGGAAAGATACAGCAGGAGAACAATCGGAGAGAAGAAAGAGAAAAATAAAATGAAGAATTAAGCTTTGGCCCTCAGAGAAAGTTCCCAAGTGCCTCTGTGTGTCTGTCCAATAGTTCATGGACTCCATACCTCCTCAACAGTACCTGACCTGCTGAGGTCAGTTCCCTAGATATTAGTTCAAGGCTACCCTGGGCAAAGGCTGCTTTTGAGTAAGCTCATGTCTAAAAACAAAATAAAAACAATCACATAAAACATACTTAGAAGGTTTGAGAATATTTTATTCCTATAAGAATCTGATGTTCATGGCCTGTAAGATTGCTCAGTAATCAAAAGAACTTGCTTATCAAGGCTGTGACCTGAGTTCAATCCTTAGAAGACACATAAAGATGAAAAAGAGAAATGACTTTCCATAGTTGTTCTACTTCCCCATTCACCATGGCCCTGCAACTACCCATAACACACACATAATGCACACGCAGACAAACACAGTACTTATAATATTTTCTTAAGAACTGAAAATCTGATGTTCAAAAAGTAGGCCTCCCGTAAGCACAAGTTTCTAACATTAGATAGTTGTTCTAGTTAGTTTTTTGTCATCTTGACACAAGCTGAAGTCATCTAGGGATGACCTTCAGTAGAGAAAACTTACAGATTGGCCTGTAAGCAAGCCTTTGAGATATTTTCTTCATTAATGGTTGATTATGAGATCTCAAACCATTGAGAGCTGTGCCACCTCTAGGCAAGTGATCCTAGTTTATATAACAGAGGAGGCTGGTCAAGGCCTGGGAAGCAGCATTTTCCCCTGATCTCTGTTTCAGTTTTTGCCTCCAGGCTCCTGCTTTGTTTGAGTTCCTGCTTTGTCCTCCTTCAGCAATGAATTATAATTGTGATGTGTAAGTCAAGGAAATCTTTTTGTCATCTAGTTGTCCTTGATCTTGGTCCTTATCCCAGTATCTGAAAACTAAACAATATAAAACTTTATTATTAAGTAGATGTAATCTGTAAAACATTTCGAACTGATATTTTGAAGTATTATAGTTGGTTTAAATATATTACTGGTCTCTAATTTATATTTTTAGGGAATGTTAATTTGTTATATGGAAGAGAACCTGTATGAAGGAATGAAGAAAATCATTGTCTATTGATGGATGCATAAATTAGCACAAATTATAAAAATCATATATACATAAGAAACCAGCACTGAATCACCAAAATATATGAAGAAAATACCATCAGACATAAGATACATTGCAGAAACTTACCTTTGATAAATTCAAAGTTCCAATTTTTCATGGACATTATCTTAAATAACAGAGTTAGGTAAACAGGATGCCTGAAGAACAGAATTGAGATTAGATCTCAGGATTTCACCAAAATAAAATAGATTCAAGAGGGATCAAAATATTTAAATAAAAAGCCCATATTCTACAGTAGGAAAAATGAATAGCTCAATGAAAATAATAAAACAAAACAAAGTAGACAGACAAGGAAATGGCTGTTTTTGAAACAGTGAGAAACAGAAAATTTGTTAAAGCTAAGTACACCTTCTTATATGGTTGCAATATATAGTATCCCAAAACAGTTATGATAGTAACACTGAAGATGGCTGTTTTCATATAATAAAATAGTAAAACACGTTGTAAGAATTACCAAAATGTGACAGAATGTGTGCTTACCAAAGTAATGTGTGTCATTAGAAAAATGACCTAGAGAGACTTGTCTAATAAGGGTGCCACAAACCTTCCACTTATAAAAACTATCTCCAAAGTACAATAAAGAGAAATAAGAAGGGAAAAAAAGACCATACTCTAAAATTGCCAGAAAAAAATGGGGAGAACATTGTATGACATTAGTTTGGACAAGAATTGCCTGTATAAGAATGCAAATGTATAGGTAACAAAAGAATAAAGTTAGTCAAACATAATTCTTTCAATGTGAAAAGTTTCTGTAAAACAAAGGAAATAGTAAGTGAACAGATAATCTATAGTAGAGAAGATTGGAATCAACAGTATAGCATTAATTTATAAAATTATTATTACCTAGGAAAAATAGTATTAATATTACTTTAAGTTGGACAGTAGTTGAGACTACTTAAGCTATCCTCATCCCAAATAATTATCACTCCATCATAATGAGTACATGTCAAACACATGAATTCATGGGAATATTTTTTATTCAAACTACCACAATCCCCAATTATGAGAAATTACTAATTTTCAATTACAAAATAAATACTTGCATACATTCCCTTATCAATATATGACTGGTATATAAAAATGCCCTTGAAAATGAAAGATTTCCTCCTAGATGGAGGTTTCCTAACTTTTAGAAATTAAAAAACTTGAAAATCTCAGAAAGTCCATAAACTTAACACAATTCACAAGGTACCTCCTAAAGGTTATAGAAGCAACATTGCTATTGAGAAGAAACTTGCAGAGGAGACTATCTGTTTGGAGTAGACTCTCAGACCTGTGGGGCTGCCCAAAAGTCATGTACTTAGCATCCATTCCTTGGTAGTCTTTTTAGTGCTACAAATCCTGTTGAACCACCCATGCTTTTGTAAGTAAATGCAATAAACTCACTGATCTTCTAAGTTAGACTTTGGTGGAATCTTTTCTTTGGTCATCAGTGCCTATCTGGGTGAAGAGACATTTGTGCAAATCACCAAAGGAAAATTCTTACAGAATGATTTAAACATAAAATGTATGTAGTGAATTAGGCAATTTAATGAGTTTATTTTATACCACATCTAATAATAGAAGAGACTTGCTTACCACCCAGCTAAGGAGATAATTAACTGTAAAAGAAGCAAATCCACAAAGAACTCTGTCTCTAGGAACATTTTCTGCTAATTCAACAAGGATAAAGCTACATAAATGATCTGCTTAAGAACCATCCCAGGAGTTTTGGAAGCAGTATACAAATATCACATATGGATCATTCCACGTATTTTCTACCATTGTCTGCCTAACACAGCATTTCCTTTTTGTCATAGTTCATCAATCACTCACTTAGTCCATCAATTACCTGAAATTGTTAAACCCTGTATTCTTCTGTTAACTAAAGTTTCTTAATCTGTACCTGAAAATAAAAGAACTCTGAATTCCTTTATATTTCCTTCTTTTTGAAGATTATCAAAACAAGGTAAGTCAAAAGACACATTTTCATGGGTCATGCATTTCAGGAAAGAATGGAACATTTAATGCACTTAGTAATTGTTAGCATTTAATAGCCTTTCATTTCAGGAAATCTCTGGAACTTGGAAATCCTGATTCATTGACTCTGAGAACAAGTAGATCTTTTCATAAGTAATATCTCTTTTATTTACTTCTTACTTGAAACACCAATAAAAGTATTAAATTTCATGAACTACTATATATGAAATATTAAATGACAGAATTATGTCACATATAAACATTTTATATAATAATTTCATTAATATTAGCACACAAAATATAGATTATTTTGAGATATTTTCCTTGTATAAATGATTTAAAAATCTGTGGCCAAGTTTTTCATGACTTGTTAACATATTTTATCTATGTGTTTCAGTCTTAGATAAAATAACCAGTATTACTTTTTTGATCTTTCCCTACTCGGCATATGTATAATATATATGTATATAGATTATTTACATATAGTGTGTGTGTGTGTGTGTGTGTGTGTGTGTGTGTGTCTGTGTGTGCACTAAGGAGATATCTAATAGAGTTTGAGCCACCCTAAGGTAATTTAGAAATTTCTAGATAAGAAATTTCTGTGTATTAAAATAGCAATCAAATTTATCAGAAGCCAAAGATACAAAGGTTATATAATCTAAGTATGAAAGTACAGAAATACTATGAGATAATGTGTAAAGTTAAGGGAGTGGGGATAAGATTATAGAACTTGTGTATATTTTAGGGCAAGTGAAACAAACCACACAACACTGACCCTCGTTAGGCTCTGATAGATCAGATCAAGCCAGACACACAAATTCAGTGTAAATGTCACATATCAAACTGTACCTTTATAAGACAGAGAGAAGCAAAACAGTTAAAAATGTCACTAAAAAACAAGAATTCTGTCCGGAGATTCTTGGAAAAAGGAAATGTATGTTATTTGAGGTGGAAAAATTGTAAAAGTCCTCCCACAATTAATAGTTACAAGAAGAGAAATATGCTGGGATAAGCTAATCACCTGTTTTCTCAGTTGTCCACCTTGGAGAACTCGCAGCCCTGTTTCTACATGGCAGAAACTTTCTTCATGTATTATAGAATACATAAAACATTTACAAAGAATTTACAAGTTCTAAGTAGCTCAGATATATTGTTTAACACCTCTCTTCTTGCTCCTGGCAGAAATAATTATTCTGATGATTTTGCAATTGATGAAATCATCTTAATGTTGTTTTATTTTTATCCTATTATTTATAACCAATTTGACTATTTAAACAATGCCCACAGCACTTATTTGAAAAGGAGGCATGTCAGTCCTCAGACTCATGAAACCTCTATTCTGTAACATGCTGGTGATAATATTTTTTTTTAAAGGCCTGATTGATTTTGATGTCAGCTAGTTAGAAAAGCAATTTTTGTGAATCTTCAATGGATGCAAACTTCTCTTTTTGCTTAATCATAATGAGAATTCAGTGTTTTATCCTTATATAGATGAAGAAATTCAGTATCCAGAGATAGATCTGGTTTAAAGTATCTTATTTTGTTATTTAGTAACCTAAAAGGAAATGGATTACCTGGTCAAGACTCTTTATCTTCTTTACCTCTACCAAAGCCATAACAATTTGTTTGTTTATTTTTTTATCACCGGAAAAAGTACAAGATAGAAAATAATGTGTTATCATTTGTCATTTCTCATCTATCTCTTTTTCTCTCCCTCTCCTTCTCTCTACTGCTTTGTTATTACAGGTGAAGCAGATTAAAGACAATGGTAGTTATTAATGCAACTCACCCTGAAGAGTTTATTCTCCTTGGCTTTGCCAACCATCCCTGTCTTCATTATTCTTCTGGTAACATATCCCCTAGCCATGTTTGGGAATGTTGCCATCATTCTGGTGTCCACCTTAGAACCCCGTCTTCACAGCCCCATGTATTTCTTCCTCAAAAATTTCTCCTTTCTGGACCTGTGTTACACCACAAGTATTGTGCCTCAGATGCTGTTCCACCTGGGAAGCTCCAGAAAGACCATAAGCTATGTGAGGTGTGCAATTCAACTTTATTTATTTAGTGCAATGGGGGACACAGAGTGTCTTCTTCTGGCTATTATGTCTTTTGATCACTACGTGGCTATCTGCAGACCTCTGCACTACTCCCTAATCATGAACCATCTTGCATGCACTCTGTTAGTGTACGTCATGTGGCTCTGTGGAATTGCCTATGCAATCTCAGAAACCACACTTACGTCACAGTTCCCACTTTGTGGCATCAATACACTGGATCACTTATTATGTGAGATTCCAGTTCTGATAAAGACTGCTTATGGTGAAAAAGAGACAAATGAATTGGCACTTTCTGTGGCATGTATTTTTATACTAGCTGTTCCTTTATGCTTAATACTTGCTTCCTATATTAGTATTGGATGTACTATACTTAGGATTAAGTCTTCTGAGGGAAGGACAAAGGCCTTTGGTACATGTTCTTCTCATCTTATAGTAGTTATCTTATTTTATGGTCCAGGAATAAGTATGTACCTTCAGCCTCCCTCCTCTTTCTCAAGGGACCAACCTAAGTTCATGGCTCTCTTCTATGGTGTGGTGACTCCTACACTCAACCCATTCATTTACACTTTACATAAGGATGTAAAGGGTGCATTAGGCAATTTGGCAAGAAGGATTTCATGTCCTAAGTGACAGTATAACAAATAAAATTATTTCACAGTTAAAATGTGTTTTTCTGGCTGAATTTTTCAAAACTTAATAGTATTTTATCATTTATACTTTGAAAACCTTGTACATACATTCAATGTATTTTTATCTTATTTATACCCCAGCACCTCACTTCAAATTTCCCCAGGATCTCTCAACCTCTTTCCTTCCTGACTTTGCATCTTAGTAGTAACAGCCTCCTGAGTCCAATTAATGCTGACCAATTAGTGCATGGGTGTGGAGCTATCTCCTGGGTCATGGGCAGCCTACCAGTGTCCAGACCCCTAAGAAAAGCGATGCTTTATCCTCTAAGAAGTCATCAACTGACAATTCCAATATCATATTACATGTTTTCCTAATGAAATATCCAATATTCCTTACAGCCATCTTAAAATATAATGTGTTTGGGAATGTTAACATGGAATCTTTTCAAATGTATGAAAATAGTTCTTGTGTCTTGCTTGTACTGAATTAACAAATATTTAATAGTTTAGAATGCACACTAAAATTACAAACTGGTTAATGTATTTATAACAACATGATAATCATTTATTGGTACACATCTCATTAATATCACTTGAGGAATTTTCATCATTCTCAGGGAGGTTGGCCCAGGTGTGTGAACATCCTATATACCCAGTGCATTCTTGGCAAAAGTAGTATATTATGATTACAAAACCACAAGATATATAAGGAACCAGGGGTGTCTAAGATACCTCAAAGATGTCTGGTAAAACCATGACTGCTTCATTGGTAGCTGACCATTATAAATGGTATAATAATGGGAAAGGTCAGAGAAGTAAAAAGAATTGAACCTCCATCAAATTCAGTTCTAAGTACTGGAAAATTTGACACATTCTCAGGATTGTAAGATATTTTTTCCTTCAATACAAAAAGAAAATGTCTAGGCATGAACACAGCAAATATATTCTCACAGATGTGAACATATTTCAAGGCTATACAAATAGGGAGAAGAGAAACGAACCAACTGTAAACACTTTCACTATTTAGGTAGAGGCATAAGAGAGGCATTTTACTCTGGGTTGAGTGAGCAATTATAGCTTTAAGGCCACAAGAAGTCCTTGCCTCTCTTCTGTTAGCATATTACTCAACATCATGTACAAAGAATGCTTCAGGAGCATAGAAATGCCCTAGCAGATCATGACCAAGATGCTGTGAGATGCTTGACCTAGACCACCTATACCTAACTAACATGTTGGTATTTGGAAAAGTCATAGTTAACTTCAGTTGTTAACTTGTGCTGTGTAGCAAAAAATTCCTGGGAATATGTAACACACATGTCTATTCACTCCACATAGGGAACCCACAACAGACCAAAGCATGGATAACACCAAAGACCAATTTGATGAACCAAAAGGTTTTTTGGGGTTGCTTATAGGAATATGATTCATGTGTAACTTATAGGAATAGAAATGACTCAAAGACAGCTGAATTACCAATGCCCATCATGGCATGGGTGACAGCTCACCAAAGCTAGGGATATGGAACACACTGCAAAGCCTGCCTATAGCTCAATATATTGGAGTGTATACTTCCTAAGTATACCCACTAAACTTTAACTACTTAACTCATCTTCAGCCCCACAACCAGAATTAAAACTACTTTCAACAACTTCAGTTCAAGAAAAACTTAAAAGCCAGGCGATGGTGGCGCACGCCTTTAATCCCAGCACTCGGGAGGCAGAGGCAGGCAGATCTCTGATGGAGGAAGGTCATTGGTTGATTAAATAAAGAAGCTGCTTGACCTGATAGGTTAGAACATAGGTGGGAGGAGCAGATGCTGGGAGGAAGAGGTAGTGAGGTCAGAGACTCGACAGCTCTCCTCTCAGGGGCAGACGCCTCAGAGAGAGGCACGATGCTCTACTCTTGCGGGCAGAGGCGAGAGCTCTGCTCTCTGAGGCACACGCGATGAAGCTCCGACCCAGGATGGACGTAGGCTAGAATCTCCC
>NC_022010.1:90887291-90888198 GCF_000317375.1 Microtus ochrogaster
AAAAAAAAAAAAAGAAAAACTTAAAAATTAGGCTAAGAAATGTTGTGGGGCAATGGTCTTGTACCCTGTTCAGATTTGTCACTTGTATTGGTTTAATAAAATGTTGATTGGCCAGTAGCCAGAAAGGAAGTACAGGCAGGGTGAAAAGGATAGAAGAATTCTAGGAAGAGGAAAGGCACAGTCCTCAGGGTAGGGGGAGTGGGGGGGAGGAGGGAAGGGGCATGTGAACACAGCATCCACAAACCATGGCCATATGGGGCTTGTTTCTTTCATGCTGGCAATTTTTTTAGGTGTTAAGAGACCTAAGGTGTAAGATAGCCCCGATTTTAAAAAGATTTTGTAAAAGGCAGCCCAAGCACATAGGGTTAGGGTTAGGGTTAGAGTTAAGGTTGTTAGGGTTAGGGTTAGGGTTACTATTCAAACTGTCTATCCCCTCTTTGTCATCAGGAAGCCTCAAAAGCCTGGGGAAATAATAAGAAGACACAAGGCTCTCTTCCACAGTTATCCTGTTCACTGGGTACAATGGGGGCACGGACAGAGTTAGATTTGGTTCATTTCTAACTTTGCAAAAACCCTTTCTGCTTTCTTTGCACCTCTAGCTAGCTATTCGTTTTTTGGAGGCAGTCTGTGATCAAAGTCTTGTCATGCTTGATTTCCAGATCTTTCTCCCAAGCTAATGGTTTAAGCAATGAATCCTTTGAACAACTTAAAGTAAAACATGATCTGTGTTTCAAAGGTGTCACGTAAATCCAACTACACTTAATCAATAAAAACCAGGAGACAGATACGGGGGTAAAAACCGGGAAGACCAGAGAACTGAGATCAGTCGTCATTTGCTTCCTATGCATCTCTTTTCTGCATTTAAAAGGGTGAGATTCTGTCTCTACCCAACCACCACCACTACCAC
>NC_022010.1:90888298-90892369 GCF_000317375.1 Microtus ochrogaster
AATGAATTCTGAGAACATCTACAATGTGTAATTCTAGGTCTAGACACCCTGATCCTGAAATGTACAATTGGTTTTCTAAATATTTAGAGGTATGCTAAATATCCTTGGGTACACCAAGTTATACAGACTAACTGGCAAAAAAGTCAACTTGTTTGAAGTATTGTCTTGCTATAAAGCCAATATCAAATGGGACATGTTAGAATTCAATCCTAAACATGTGATCTTCCTCTTCTGATAGACAAGAGAGGTTCAATTCAGGTGGTTCTTGATTTTTACGTTTACAATCATAAATTGAGAGAGAAAACAAACTGAGGAGAGAAAACAAACCACTGACAGAATTTAGTTTAATATGGATTCATTTAAACTTTAAGAATTGTTAACAATTTTAATAATTTTTAAATGTAACCCGTGACTCTAACTCCCCAATATGATGCACTCAGAATACATAAATTAGGGTCTGAAATCTGTAGATAGAAATAAACATATGAATATTTTTCCTGTCTTCTCCATATTTAATCCCTTCTCAGAACACAAAAGAAATGTGCTGTCTCTCTAAACTAGGGCATATCTTCTTGTGGTTACAAAGTAAGTCACAGAATAAATTATAGTTATGTGATTACTGTTCCTCATAAGAACAGGGGAAACATAAATTTATACATCAGCAAGAACTATCCATTCTCAGCCTCTGTTGAGACCACTTAATGAGGATCATGTTTGGGTAATTAGCAGTGTGTGCACCGGTGGCACACATCTTATCTATAAGCTATAAAATTTCAGTGTGCAACTATAGAGCTTACTGCATGAGAAGTTATCCAATTTTTATCTCTCTGGCATATAGACAAATAGTGTTCATCACCTGGATCTGGACCCTATTGTAAAAGCCAAGCAAATAAATCCATTTTCCTACAAACAATGTATATCCTCACATATTTACCCAATTGATTCTGTTCCCCTAGAAAATTCTGTCTAAACAACGTTGATGGGACAATTCTAAATTTTAAAACACTTCTCAAATCACACAAGCCTTACTGGGACTTGTTAGTTCAATAGTGTAACATTTTTATCTAAACATTGTCAATAAATAACTTATACACCACGGTCTTAAAACCCATGAGAAAAATGTTACAAATACACTCAATATTACTAGGAGGTAGGAGATACAGAGCTGCTCAATACATTTATAATTTATTTATCGAAACTGAAGCTAGGGTAACTAGCAAATTTATTTGGCAGGTTTTTAAAATCAAGATGTTAATTTGAGCCAAACTGATGGTTGAGTATTCGATGGCACCCAAAGATTCATGTGTTAATGATTTTGTCCCAACAGACAATGCTATTGGGACATAGTAACATTTTCTATAGATTAGCTTTCATAGATGAAAATTATTTTGTTGAGTGTGTAACCTAGGGTGACATTGGATTTTAGTCTCTCTTTCTGTGTGTGTCTGTCTTTTTCTGCCTCTCTGCCTCTCTCTGTATCTGTTTGTATCACTTTACCTCTGTGTTGTCTGTCTTTTCCTCTGTCTGATTCTCTTCTCTCTCTGTCTCTCTCCTGAACACTGTGACATGTGCACGTGTGTTATTTTTCTGACACATAGTCTAATATAGTACTATTATTATTACTGCTTCCATGTCCCATTCTTACCTAAGTATCCAAGATCCTTTTTGTTCACCACCATGCTGTGTCTTTGTGTGAGTCTAGAAAAAATTTCCCTTTGCAAACCATTGTTCTTATTTTATTTAGATGCCTTTTTGTCTTAAGTAATTATATTTGCTTAATGTTTTTATAACAAGCTAAATTTCTATGAAGACCAATTTTATAATTAACACTCATGGAGGGAAGTTGTTCCTGAAACACAGTTCTGTCTTTATTCAGCTCAAGAATTGTGTAACACAAGACAGCCTTAAGAATTTAAGAGAACTACACATATATCAAGATATTTGACAAATATTCAAAGCCATCAAACTAATTATGAAGAAAATTAATTGGAATATAATTTTAGAGCAATAAGCAGAATATGATGGAATGTCTTTCTTTGTCTTAAATATATTACCAAGTGTCAGTGATTGAGAAACTACTTGTGTCTGCATATAAATGTGTGGTTGTATGCTGTGTGTGTGTTTGTGTATGTGTGAGGTATTGTGTAACAACTTGTTCAGGTACTAGGCATATGTGTGGGATACAGACCTAAATATGTGCCAAATACTCATATGCAATAATAATGATAATAATAATCATAATATTTTGAAAAAAAAGTACATTGATGTAAATTACTGATAGAAATAATTCTTTAAAACAACATAGATTCAAAAAAATCAGATAACCTCAGGATTGTAATAGCAGCAAACCATTGTTTAGGAAATAACATTCTCTTTATGAGAACTGCCTACAAGAATGGCAGAGTGGACTGGGAGCTTCAATGAAACAAGTTTTGTGAGTCATCATTCTAGTTTATGGACTTTTTCATTATGCAATCAATTTTGCATTATTGCTCCTCATTTAAATGATCCAGATAAACTCATAGGACCTTGAGATGTATATGAAATACTTTCTTTAGCCTAATCCCGGTTTCCTATCTGGTACTGAAAAACAATTTTTCATGTTTCCCAGAAAAATCTACATGGCAAGAATTTATAATTAATTCTTTAAATAATATCAATGTAGTCTACACATGATATGAATCTGAATATAAGATGAGTACAAATTAATGTAAGGCTGGCATAATTTCCAATTTAATTATAAAGGAACATTTTAATCATAATAGAAAATGCTAATACTTTAAGATTCTAAATGATAATTCATATACCTGAATCCATTTGATCAATAAATGTCAGGTTACTAAATTCTATTCCTTCAGCTGAAGAAATAGTTCGCTCTAATTCCAGATTTTAAGTCTTCATTACATAGGCATATTGATCACACAAAAATATTACTATAGAACTTTACGCTATGTGTTTTTTAAAATCATACAGACATAGATCCGTCTTAAGCATGTTTACATATAAAATATTTGACAATATTATAAAACAAGCCAAAACTATAAAATATAAAATGATTGTAGTACTTAATATATTCTGATAGCACAGTGCATAATATTTATTTTTATTGAAGCAAAAATATTCCTACTCAAAATGAAAGTGATTTTTATTTTGGAATGTACATTAGCCTGCTATTATTTGTTATATGTTTGATCTGTGTCAGTTACTGAAAGTTCTAGATAACATTTGCATAAAATTTGGGATAATGTAAGAGGTGAACACACTGTGTAAGTGAATGCTTACAGAGCTAGAATAGCCAGGTTTATGGAAACTAAAAAATATATGACTCTCCTTGCATGGCTGTCTATGAACATTTTGTTTTCTAAGTGAAATAAATAAAGCTAAGCAGCTGCTTAGATACATTTTAAAAATTATTTTAGTAAGTTCAATGTTTACAAGTTTATGGGCTAAGATCAGGGACCTGGAGAATATTTTGTTTTCCTCTTTACCTCCTCCATGAGGCTCTTGCATTGACTGTCTTCATCTATTCTGCTATTTTTAAATCTAAAAACCAACAATTATTTTGAAAATGGTAGAAAGAGTTTCATTCTATCAGTGTTCATTCCATCTTCTTATGAGCAGGGTGAATTTGAGCCTCAATAGCTATGTTGTTAAAGATCAATAATGTTATATCCAAAGAAAAGAGAAGGAAAAGAGGAAGGATGGTAAGAAAAAGAGCTGTAGAAGGGGGAAAAAGGAAGAGAGATGGAATAAAAAGGGAGAAGGGAGAGGAAAAGAAAAACAATGAAAGAAATCCACTTTCTTTCTCCTTTCATATGTACACATTTTACTGATTGAATATTAGTGTTGTATTTGGTTGAATGTTATATACTATGACATCCTAATTTTCTCATTTAGCACTAAATACTTGCAAATTGATTTAAAGAAAGAAATCAGAGAGTACTATAATAAGGAAAGCAATTGATGAGTTTTGTGTAGAATGCTTATGGTAAGCAGAATGAGTCAGTGAAAAGCCAGTCACAATCCAAGAATATATTTCTCAAGTAAAGAGAGAAACTTTTAAATGTATGT
>NC_022010.1:90893048-90905801 GCF_000317375.1 Microtus ochrogaster
AAAAAAAAAAAAAAAAGAAATTTGAATGCCATCTTAATATCACTTGACCTTTGGAAGCAAAAGTTTCCTTTGTAAAGGAATAAATACACAACTAGTTAAGATCAAAACATGTAACTATATTATTAAGAAACAAATGTTAATGTGGATGGAATGTTGTCATTATGATTACCATTATTATTTTCAGTATTGTTAGCATTTGTGGCAAGTGATGCCATTAAAACAAAATATCATATTATTAATCTTAATTTAAAAGTAATTATTATTTTTCTGTGTTTTATTTTGTTTTCTGTACAGAAATAAGCAGTCTGGTATATTTTTTTTTTTGAGTAACATCAGTGAGACCTCCAAATCACTGACTGTGCAATAGTTGATCCTGAATACCTTGATCAGCATCAATAATTGGCCCCATCTCAGTAATAGAAGCAATAGATATTTCCAGTTTGGAGTAAAATTTTTATTCTCCAAACTATTCCTTAAGTGATGTTTAGTATTAATTTTTTTCTTTTTTCTTTTTTTCTTTTGTTCTCAATATCAGGTTTCTGAGTAGCTTTGGAAACTTTCTTGGAACTAATTCTTATAGACTATACTGTCCTCAAACTCAAAGAGATGCACCTGCCTCTTTCTCCAGTGTGATGAGATTAAATGTGTATGCATCACCGTCTGGTTGATTCTTAGTATTATTATACTGCTAAAATATTTTTAAAAATTATGTTTTTCATAAATTTTATAAAAAAACAGAAAATATGAAAAATATTGACAGTCAATTAAATCATATTATAACAGTTTTCAAAACAGTATTTGAATAGTATACAACAGCATCTTCAGAATTATTATTCATATATATGCATTTATATATACAGATATAAATATATCTGAATATATAGGTATATATACTTAAGTAAACAAGTATATGTAGATATAAAACAACTAATATTAAAATATGTATGCAAAAATAAACCTAATTTCTACACAAGTTCAAATATTAAACTTATATATCTATTCCATATCTCACAGAGCTTTTGTATGTCAGATACAAGCTTCTTGTAATTATATAAACAAATTGATTGTTTTTCTTAGTAATGCCTAATTGCTTTTGGTGGTGAATGTGACTTTTTTAAATCATTAATATAATTCCCAATTATATAATCAGAAGATCCACTAAATGCTTGGTAACCATTAAATATGGTATGTACACTAAATAATATTCATTTCCAACTGAGATTTTTTTTTTAAGTTTTAAACTGTGAGTAAAATAAAAATGTCATTTGAGTTTTATTTATCTACTTTCAAATATGCTGGAATATTTTATATGGTGATTGTACTTTCTCTTCAACTAATGTGAACTTATTATTTGATTTAGGATATAGAGCAAATGTAGCATACTGATACGATTTCAAAAGTCATACATGGCAATAATCGAATACTTCCATAGAAGACTTATGAGAAAGACTGACAGACAGAATTAAAAGGAAACAAGTATATGATGAACAGTATTTCGTTTGCTTTATCTTATTAACTGACAAGCAAAAAATCTTTTTTAATTACTTTATAATTTTCGCAACATTCTCTTTTGCTTTATTAATTTTATTTTTGATATGTCTTTAAATGTTAGCTCTTAGAAAGGTATAAATCCTTTGTTCAAAATTATAGCACATATGTGAACATAACACACAATAATACAATGAACTTAGACAATCAGGTTCTCCTCTATCATCAAATTATTTCTCCTTCTTTTGACAATAATCAATAACTATGTCATCATTCTACATTTCTATTCATAAAATCAGCAAACCTTTATAAAAAGTGGATTATAATGCTATTTACATTGTCAAGTTCAGAGAACTTTCAAATTGGCATGTTGATATTACAGTATGCATGTTAACTCATCATCAAGATTGCTCATTCTGAACACATAATATATCAGAAATAAGGGTTGCCAAATAAAATTTAATATCTTCTTAGAGCCACCATACAAAATAACTAAATTATTAAAATTAGTTTTTACAACATTGGACATAGTGGTGCAGTTTTTAATCCCAACATTCAAGAAGACATAGAACAATCTCTGTGAGCTGAAAGAGAGCTTTTTTTTTTATTAAATGAACTGCATGTCACCCAGGGCTCTACAGTGAAACTCTTTCCTCCAAGAAGTAACCTACTAATACATTCCTTTATTTAACAAACCATTGAATTATTTAGGAGATAATTTACTAACTTCTAACATCTTTCACATTGGAAAAGGTACAATACAAACCCTGATACTGGTCTCTTAAATTTTTTTCTTTTTTTCTTTTTTGTTTGAATTTTCTGCACACAAGACATCGTTAGGTAATCACAGCATTATAGGTGTAAAGACTATATATATAGAAATCAAATACTTAAGTATTTTAATAATGTATTTACTTATACATAAATGCTTTTTGTCCATGTATATTATTTTAGCATTTATTAAAGTTTAAACAATTTGCATAATAAAGAAACTAATGTGGCTATTTTTACATGGAGAAGTATGTCTTGTTTGGATGTTTAAACTTGAATGATGTAAGCTATCATCAATATTTTTTAAATTTTTACAAGATTTTTACTTTATATTGGTCAGTGTTGAGATTGTCCCCTCATAAAAATATATTAAATAACAAGCATAAGTATGTTTCAAATCTTTATTTTTAATACAATATTAATGAGTATTGAAAGTATCTATCAACAATACTGCCTCTGAATTACAGTTCTATTTAATAAACATGATCAACAAATTAAATACATTCTTGGATAATCACTTGTTTTTCTTGGCTACATACTTTTTCTACTAAACAAAATATTAGCAAGCATCCTGTGAGGGGTGTGATCGTTAAAGCTAATCTAGACAGCAACACCAACATCTGTCAGCTTTTTTGCTGTTTGCTCCGGGAAACAGCCCTGCACGCCCTCATGTCCCAGAGGGCATCCCAGCAAACCTGAGTGTTTATGAACAGTTGGTACTATATTCTGAGGTTACTTTCCAAGTTCAGAATTCTGATTAGTGGGGAAGGAGGGTTATAAAAACAGATGTTCAGTTGTTTGTGAAAAAAAACATAAACATAGCAGACTTATGCAGGAATGAAAATAAAACTCTTCTAGCAAACACAGTGGCATTTTTGTCTATAAATTATCATAATCAAATATTGGTATTTACAAAATATTCCACAAAGACTGTCCTAGCCTGAACATTCCCTTGTAGAATACAGATTAGGTTATAAGTTCATTTTTGTTTTTATGATTTTAAAGATTTGTAAAATTTTAATGAATAAACTATTGAAATATGAAAATAATTGGTGAAACATTTAATAAACTATTACTCATACATTAATTGCAATAAGTTTTATTTACTAGTCAACAAATAGCAATCATGATTAGTGTTATTTTAACATCCCTTTGGTGTTTTGCAATGAAAATTCCTGTTAGCGTGTTTTCCCCAAAATCTCTTTTTTTTCAATTTTTATATTATTTCTAAACTGTCTTTGGAACAATAATCAGTTCTTACATGCCTGCCACAATTATATCATTTTCTGATAAATGTACGAATTTCACATACTATAAATCTTTGCATGTGTCTTTGTATGTGGTGTAATGAATATATGTATGCACATGCATATATCTTTGTATGTGGTGTCATGTATGTATGTATGCACATCTGATGTGTCTATTTGCATATATGTGGATACATCTGCATGACAGAATTCATATATGTATTTGCAGACCTATGTTAGTGTCAAAAAGTTTTCCTTGAGTGCTACTTACTTTATTCAGTGAGAAAGTGCCTCTCAATTGAACAAAGTCCTCACATATTACTGTTTTCTATCCTGTGTATTACCCAAGAAGACTCTAATAAATAGATATTTTGTTAAATAGGATTTGTGTTTGATGTTCCCTATGCTAGTTAACACCCTTACCTTTTATAGTCTCATAGCCACCATAGAAAAGGGATCATCATATATAATGATCCTTTTGCCTTCTGTCTTTTGACAATTTTAACAATAAAGTTTTTATAAAGATCTTAAGATCTTAAATATTGGATCTAAAGAAATTCAGTCATACTCTAAGGAAAGCTGAATATTTTCCTAGCAGGACTTAGTTAAATGAAGACTTTGGTAAACCATTCTTTACTCCTGAGAGTCTGATATTTCTTGTGCTTTGCTTCCAGTTGCTTTTAGATACAATAAGCAGTACAAATACATGTCATATACAAAACACAAAAATAAAATTAAAATGTTACCTTTAACTTTTATGTCAGATTATTTTCTGTACTTTTAATAAAATATATGTAAAATATAGTCAAGGTGCTATGTAATATATACATATATGTGTGTATATATGTATATCTATGTATGTATTTATAACACATATATGTTTGTGATATAGAGTATATTACATTATATACACATACACATATAGTACAATACTAACCTTCATATAGTTTGGTTGATAATTTATGTTAGACCCCTGAAAAGTTCATGATCCACTTTCACATTCGAAGCGAACATCTGTATATTCACTGAGAAAAAAAATGAGAAAGTCACTGTTGCTAAACAACAGCTGATATAAAGTTTTAATGGGAAATAAAGTTTGCTGTTTTATATTGCAGGGCTATTGAATTTGTTATGACAGCAAAAACTTATGAACAATAAATTTATTCATGCTTTCCTCAATAGGAGATTTTTGCATTGAATACTAATTTATGAATTTACAAAGGTATCATCTTGCCCACATTATTCTGCATATATATAATTGCAACATTGTACAATATGGCATATGCTGCCTGCATGAAAATTTATGTTCATATTTTTATTATATATGAATACCTGTAATCTACTAATTGCACCAAATTAACTACCTATAATCCTGAAATGATATGCATTGTTAATTTATTTTTATATTTAATTTTTTAAATTTTTTATTTTTGAAATTAAAATACAATTACATTATTTTTTATGCACTTTCTTCCCTCCAAATGTTTCAATTCACTTCTTTCTTTCTCTCAAATTCATGGTATGCATTCTTTTAAATGATGTTAAATGTATACATTCCTAAATATATGTATATTATTATACCACACACACACACACACATATATATATAATATAAGTAACTTTTATTTTTATGATTTCAGAACTTACAAGTTGGTATTATCTACCATCTGCAGGCTCTGATCTAATGAACACTACTTTTCTTGATCTCTGCATTTCTTAATTGTTAGTCATTCTTTGTCTAAGATTCTACTTATATGTTACCATGCCTGTGAGTGTTATTCTTGTTTAGGTGTTGTTTGGACATGCATTCTGATGTAACTTAATGGGTGTAGCTCCTCATACATTCCTAAGAGATTAAATCTCAGCGCTAATTTCCAGTTCTGCTAAGGTAGTCACCATGTGCTCCCTCTTGTACTATGCCTCTTGAGCAACAGGTGAAGGAGTTGTATTTTAGACATATCAATCACATGGTAAATTGTCCTTTACATCTGTTGGTTGTATTTTTCTGTAATGCTCTCCATCTGATGCAAGAAGAAATTTTGTTGATGAAGGGTAGGATCTGTACTTATAACTGAATATTTGAAGCTAGGAATAGCCGATGAGAGAGAACATGCTATCTGTCTTCCTGAGTTTGGGTTACTTCACTAGTTTTTATATCTCTTTTAGAATTTTTTAAATTTGATCCTGTCTTGGTATTTTCATGTACCTGAAAATTTTATGATTTCATTTTTTTACAAATGAATATAATTTTATAGTATATATAAACCACATTTGTGTTCTCCATTGTTCCTCTGAATGATGACCATGACTGTGGAGCAGTATGTTGAATTGTGTGGACATATACTGAGTATGATATAAAGGTGTGAGTGATATAGCAGATTTGTGACTTGTTTTTGACAGTTTTTTACACTCATTTCCAGAGTGACTACATCAATTTTTAACATCACCAAAAACACTGAATGAGAGTTTTTCCCATATTCACTCTAGAATTTGTTATTTGTAGTTTATTTAATTGTTTGTTTTTTGGCTTTATTTTTGAACTGTAGACAGGAAAAGATAAAATCTCAAAAAGTTTTTATATGCATTTCCTTAGATGCTAAGAATAATAAACATTTTTGAGTTATTTCTTTGAAAAGTGTTCCTTACAAAGATTCAAAGTCTAATTTTCAGATTGATCTACTAGATATTTAGTTTTCTTATTTTAATTGTGTTTTTTACATTTTAAATATATTCTGGTTACTAATTATCTTTTAGATGTATAGCTGTATATCTTCTTCCTTTCTATATTTTTTTCATCATTTGACCAGTTCTTTCTTTAGCTTTGAAAAAGCTTTTATAGCTTTATGAGGTCTTACTAAACAATTGTTAGCCTCTATTCCTGAGTAAAAGGATACTATTTATAAATTTCTTTCAATACTTTCAGTCTTTACTATACTACTTATACTTTATTTTAGAAATGACAGATTTTCAGGTTTCACATTTTAGTCTTTGTGTTGATTTTTTGTGCAAAGTGGTGAGTATGGGTCTAACTTCATTTTTCAACATGTAGACATCCAATTTTCTAGAAGCACTTTTGACGATTCTGTATTATCTCTACTAATACTTCTCTGAAGCCCCCATGTGTCAAAAATATTTAAAGATTAAAATCCTTTATCATAATATATGAATTGTTCTTTTATGAACTAATAAGGATTGAATTATTTTATCTGAGTAAGCCATTTTTCATCTGATCATACTAAACACTTCCAATTTCTCTATTGATCATGTGTGCCCCATATGAGATTTCCCATATCTCCATACTTTTTAAAACTGTCTGAACATTCTGCTAGTCATTCTGGAATGACTTAGATAAAATAATTTTATAAATCTCTTCTTTTAAAGTTTGTCAACTAAAGGTAAAGGGTATTATATGTGCTTCATGTTTCTTTCTTTAAAATGTATACTGTTTTATTTTTTAAAGTGTTAATTTATGTAATAATTCTAGATATTTCAAGATAAGTCTCATTATATAGGGTTGAAGAACTAATTCTCTAAACTGAAATTTTTAATTTTTATTGGATTTATCCTAAATTACTCAACTTTTTTTACCTTATTTACCTTCAACTCATGATGGAATACATAAATATCATAAATATGATCAACTTTTGAATACTGTGCTTTGTGGTTAATAAAATAGTATTCCAAATATTAGGCTTTTAAATAGTCATATTGAAATAAAGTTTTATTCATGTGATTTATATTGTAATCCATTATTTGAAAGCAAATCTCAAACAGAGTATTCAATGATTTAAAATAATTAAGTCTACATAAATAGTTCTTTTGTTTATTTTCAGTGCTAGGGATCAAACAAGAGCCATATGTATGTTATATTCCATGTACACTCCAACTTAATTAATCATGCAAACACTTAATTTCTGATTATAAAAGCAACAGATTCAAATTTGTAAATTTGATAAACCTATGAAAATTTTGCTCTTAATTTTGTAGTTTCCAATTTTTACATGCTACGATACATTTTTTTTTTCAATTACATTACTCCCTTTCCTTTATTTCTTCAAAATCCTTCCATATCCTTGTCCCCACTGTCCTGCAGATTCATGGCCACTTCTATTATATTTGTGAAGGTGTGGCTACATATATTTGCATATACATATGTGTGTTTAAATATTTTTTTCAGTTCATATAATGTTAATGTATGTACATTTTCAAGGCTGATATTTTTGTAGTGTATAAACAATCAATGTTCTCTTCCATGAAAAGGACCACCTCACCTTTTCTTAGCTTTATTTGGTTGCCTATTGTTCTTTCTGTAGGACCGAAGACATATGTTTTACAAGAACAGGTAGAAGTATTTTGTATGTGTTAATTGAGCAATCATATTTATTTATGATTTATTTTGTAAATGATGTATATTATAATTATGATTTAAAATCATCGGAGGCATTACATTATATCAAATGTATAACTAGATTTTAATAATTTACTCAAGTTTTGTAGTTTTTTACTGAAAAGGGATGGTGTCATAGATTTATCATTTGTTGTTGGGGTTTCTCTCCATCTTTCTAGCCTTGTGATGTCACTATTTAATGAATTTAAACATGGTGAATTGCTGAGATTTAATTGTGAAATATCTCGCAAAGGCTTACATATCAGACTTTTCAGCCTCAGGCTAGTAGCATTGTTTCAGACAACGGTTAAACCATTAGGAGGTAGAGTCTTGATGGAAGAAATTTATGCCAGAGGCTGGATTTTATGCTTTCTATACTAGAAATAACTCTTGTTCACTTTACTTTTTGAGTGCAGGTTGAATGTAGTCATGTAGCCTACATTTTTTATAACTGTAGCTTTTCAATATGCAGCCATGTTTTTCCTGTCATGTTGGATTACATCTCTCTGAAACAATAAGTTAAATGAACCTTTTCATCTTCAAGACATTTCATCACAGCAGCACGTAAGCAGGTAAGACTGGAGCAAATACTGTCATTTTAATAAACATTGATAAAAGTTTACAATTTTGTTCTTACAATATTTATTTAATGAGCACTATGATACCATTTATGATTAATATTGTATCTTCTGAAAGTTACTAAATATTGTTTCATCTTCTCTGGATGCCTTAAGACAATTTAATAAATTTCCAAACTATTTTATACCATGGTGTTATAAATAAGTTGGAAAGTTACCCTCGGCTGTTTAATAGATGAATGACATATGATACCTTCAAAAACAACAAAATGAAGGCCATAGTGAAGATTAAGAGGTTGGATAAAATAAAAGTAGTACAGTTTTCAAAAGAATACAATGTGAGCATGAACTGTGATTGTCTGGAATCTTTGGTCATTGTGAGTTTTATTGAAGTTTAAAGTATCAAGGTGTGGTGTGGTTTTGAGCATTAAACCCATCAAATGAGTTACCTTTTTAGGGTATGGCCCAAGTTCACTTGCATAGCAAACAGTATCAGAGGGAAAGCTTTTATTTTGTTATTGAGTAGAATGGGAGAGTTAATGAATGCAGTATGAGTTCATAGTAAATATAGTCTCCACTGATTGTTTTTAAGGTGTTTCCACCAGTTCTTTGTACCTGTTTAAGTAACATGGTGTAGTTAAAGCAAAAGGATTAGTATGTATTTACATATGGCCTGGAAGATGATATCTAATGGCAATTTCATTGCTTTTAGATTACTAATTCCAGCACTTTTGGCTAGGAGACTATTTCTAACAAGGTTGTATTGTGTGGGTTAGATTTTTAGTTTTGTAGTCCATTAAGAACTGTTTGGGGACTCTCATTATTTAATGAAAGGTCATTGCTGGCTTGTTATCTTTCTAATTTGAGAAAAGTTACAAGTTGTTTAGGGATGTTTCTCACAGTTGAATGTAAAAGCTGGTAATTGAAATTCTGCCAAGTCTTGAAATGAACCTGGAAGAACATCTCCCCCCGACTTTCTAACTCTTGACTACTCTATGAGTTCTAATATCCAATTTAACTGAACATTTTTATTTACAAATATGCTCCTGAAATTATTAGAAACTAAATCTGCATCAGCAGTACATATTATTTTAATAATGAAACAGTTAATTTTGCTGTTTTTTTAGTTAATAAAATATTTTACTTCTTTAAGCAATGAGTATTTTTTTATTTCATTTACAGATATAATCATTGTTTGACAAATTTTATAAAATGTCATACTTTCCAAATTCTTTGGCTTTAATTGTTTAAAAATCACTTAAATACACAATACTTCACAAATTAATGAATGCTGTTGAAATATGTGCTGTAAAACTTGAACTTGAGGGGCTTAGTTGTTAATAACATGTTGTTTTTGGACATAACATAAGTGTGATACCAAGAAGATAAATCAGGTAGACTGTAACTACCAACCGCTTTACTTCCAAGAAATTTGTCACATTGGCTTCCATAGGCATTACACATGAAGGTGTAAAACATTGTTATTTGCAGATTATATAAGACTACACATAAGAGACCACAAAAACTCTAACAGGGGGCTTTTGCAGCTAATAAACACCTTCATAGAAGTGCAAAGATGCGAAATTAAATAAAAGAATAAACAAATCAGTCGCTTTCCTAAATACCAATGAGAAATGGACTGAGAAAGAAGTAAGGGAAACTATACCCTTCACAATAGCCAAAATATTATAATGTATCCTGGAATAACTGGAACAAAGCAATAGAAAGATATGTATGATAAGAGCTACAAAACTTTGAATAATGAATTTGAAGACGGTATCAGATGATGGAAAGGGCTCCTTTGCTCTGGGATCAATAGAATTAGTATTATACAAATGGTCATCTAACCAAAATCAATTGACAGAGTCAAGACAATTTCCATTAAAATCCTAACACAATTCTTTACAGACCATAAAATGACAATACTCTGCTCTAGAAAGTCTTACAGCTAGAGGTTACCCACCCACTGGGGAATGGCCTCTTATACTATATATGCTGGTGTAGAGCATGTGTCCTGCCTCTTTTCCGGCCTCTCTTTTCCAGTTGCAGGATTCATTTTATGATCTCCGTTCAAGCAAAGGATTCGGATTTGTGAGTATACCCCTAAATAAATAATCAATTATTTCTCAATTCTGAGCTAGTGTGGGAATTCTTTTAAGCGTCCATCGACATTTGGCGCCACTCCATGCCTCCCTGGTCCATGGCCGACACAGTCTTCCAACTCTGCCCCCTTGGCTTGCTTGCTTTTACCTAAGTATATTTTGGAGAACCCCTGCCACTGAGGAATTCACTGCGCATGGCAACTTGGAAATTTCCCAAGCGCATACATGACTGTTGCATTTCCTGGCGTAGTTCCTAGTGGCATGGTGACTTGTGCAGCTTCTGGTTTCTTCTCCCTGCCTGTGAGTTCTGGTTTTATTGTTCTGTGTATGGAATTGATTTAATTGCTTTTAATTTGTCAAGAAAAGCATATTTCTCAGTATTTAACCAGTACCAAGACAGCAAACTAAAGCGGCTCAGAAACTAAAGCAACTCAAGACCATTCGAGTTGCTACCGTGAATTTGCAACCACAATGTTTGCTGGACAATACAGATTATTACACCTAAAATAATTTACTGGTTCTTATACAAAGTAATTAATAAGTCAATACAGCAAATTACATTAATATAAAAATTTTAAAAAATGTTTGCTAATATTATGGATTGTACTGTTTGAGGCTTATATGTTTATGGTGATACTTCAGTTTATTGGGTACTGAAACTCAATTTTCTTCTCCATAGACTATCGTTAAGAAAGAATATGGCACTTTTTGGAATGATACCGTCTTTACAGATTAATAATGAAGAGCTAGTTGACAGGATTAATAACATCAAAAATCAAAAGTTATCTGAAAAAAATAATACTAAATAAAAAGGATAAAATTAATTTAACAGACAAAATTAAATCCATATCTAAGGGTACTAAGAAGTTATCTAAAAGAATTCATACTGTTCAATTGACAATCAAAATTTGTTTAAAAGTTTGATAAGTTAGCAGATATACTGTCCCTCCAGGATGACAATCTGCATGCTATTCAAGTAATGTACAAGGAGGAGTTGTTCTATTTAAAGAAGACACTTCAGACCTTGGAATTACATGTGCAGAATGAGGACCAAAGGCTAGGTGCCTCAATAAAGTCACTAGAAATATATACAGACTAGGAGATTCAGGCTTTACAAATGACAATAATAAAAACATTTGAAATAATTATGGAAATTATTAGAGCTGATGAACAGGGAAAGAAGGCACAGGAACCGGAATAAACATTGCCATTAGCTGACAGACATGACTTACCCAAGGTTTTAGCTTCCTACCCTGTAATCTACTCTGACAAAACATCAAGTTCTAAAGGCCCAAAAGGATCAAAATAAGGTAGATGGATACCTAGAGGAATGAATGATCTAAAAGAAATTAAGCAAGCTGTTGTAACTTATGGCTTGCAATCTGCATTTGTTAATGAGATGATAAAGACTTGGGCTTCTAGCATCAAAGCAACACCACATGATTTCTTTCAGTTAGTTTCAGCAGTCCTGCAAGACGGACCTCAATTAATGTTTAAAATTTATTTCAGAGAAGAGACCAAAATTTTGGAACAACAGGGAAAAGCAAATGGCCTTGAGACCTCCCAAGATCAAATTTTTGGTGAAGGCCATGGTTCAAGCTCTTTAAGATGAACAAATCTTGTCCCTATGCCACAAATTAAATGCTTGGGACAGGATTCAATAACTATGAAAAAATTTGAATCATATACCAGGGTTTAAAAGGGCCAAAGAGAACCTTTTACTGAATTTTTAAAAAGATTAACTAAATCTGTACAAATAAGAGTAATAGACCCAGATGTTAGACAAGTGCTTATTGAATCTCTGGCTTATGAAAATGCCAACTTAGAATGCAAAAAAATACTTGGACCTTTAAATGTTAGATCAGCACCTATGGATTAATGGATACTGCATACAATGACCATCAAGATATTTGACTATAATACAGAATCTTGGGTAGGAGAAGCAATTCCCAAAGAAATGAGGAGACATCAAAATCTCAAATGTTTTAATTGTGGTAGAATAGGACATCTGAGAAAGAATTGTGGATGAGGAATTCCTAGGATGCCAGACTGTCAAATCTTGCCATGAAAGGATGAGATGGTTTTGAAAATGTTCCTGCCTCTGAAAATGGTACGTCAGTTATTCTAGGCCTTAGACAAAGTTGGTTGCTTCAACATTGCAAATGAGACTTTGGGTGATT
>NC_022010.1:90907721-90908372 GCF_000317375.1 Microtus ochrogaster
AACACTTAAAGAAATGTTCAACATGCATAGCTATTGGGGAAATACAAATAAAAACTAATTTGAGATTCTATCTTATACCTGTTAGAATGGTTAAGATCAAAACACAAGCAACAGTTTATGCTAGAAAGGATGTGGAGAAAGGGGACTACTTCTATACTGCTTGTGAGAATACTAAGATATACCAATATGAAAATCAATACTACAGTTCCACATAAAATTGGAAATAGGTTTACCTCAAGACCTAGCTGAAAGGATGCTCCATTCTACAAGAATAGTTTCTCAGCTTCTTCATGGCAACTTTATTCAAAATAGCCAGAATTTGCCCCTCAAACCTATAAATAGATACAATGGAATATTATTTAGCTGGTAAAAAAAATGACATCATGAAACTTGTAAGGTAAATGGATCTTACTAGAAAAAAAAATCCCGAGTGAGATAAACCAAACCCAGTAATAAAAACATGGTATGCAGAAATCTTAGAACCTTTTAAATATTGAAAAAAAAAAAAGCAGACCTCTGAAATGTTAGAGGACCTCAATCTAGTAGGTACATCCATGGTACACAAAATTAGTTCCTAATTTCCTGCTTCTTGCTCAAACCTGAAAACACACACAGGAAGCTAAATGAAGCTTATTTCTAAAGTTAGTTAGT
>NC_022010.1:90908472-90910783 GCF_000317375.1 Microtus ochrogaster
AACACTTAAAGAAATGTTCAACATGCATAGCTATTGGGGAAATACAAATAAAAACTAATTTGAGATTCTATCTTATACCTGTTAGAATGGTTAAGGTCAAAACACAAGCAACAGTTTATGCTAGAAAGGATGTGGAGAAAGGGGACTACTTCTATACTGCTTGTGAGAATACTAAGAGATATACTACTATGAAAATCAATACTACAGTTCCTCATAAAATTGAAAATAGGTTTACCTCAAGACCTAGCTGAAAGGATGCTCCATTCTACAAGAATAGTTTCTCAGCTTCTTCATGGCAACTTTATTCATAATAGCCAGAAGTTGCCCCTCAAACCTATGAATGTGGTGCATTTGTCCAATGGAATATTATTTAGCTGGTAAAAGAATGACATCATGAAACTTGTAAGGTAAATGGATCTTACTAGAAAAAAATATCCTGAGTGAGATAAACCAAACCCAGTAAGAAAAACATGATATGCAGAAATCTTAGAACCTTTTAAATATTGAAAAAAGGCAGACCTCTGAAAGGTTAGAGAACCTCAATCTAGTAGGTACATCCAGGGTACACAAAATTAGTTCCTAATTTCCTGCTTCTTGCTCAAACCTGAAAACACACACAGGAAGCTAAATGAAGCTTATTTCTAAAGTTAGTTAGTACTCTCTCTTATTACTAAAATCCCAATAGAATGTTTATGTCTATACATATTAGTCTTATAGATTTTGAGATAAAAATGATATCTTAAAAAAGGTTTTAAAGACTCAAAATAAACCAAAGGATTAGGAAATCTGTAACAATAGAATAGTCCTTTAATTTTGATTTTCTTCTTTCTAATAGGAGGTTGCTCTTCGAGAGGTGACAGATTTTGAATATTCCTTTAACAAGAATTTGTGAGTTTAGAGAATAGAAGAGCCATGCTCCTACTTGAAAGTTAGTTTTTATTTTTAATTGATTTCTATGACAAAAAGACCATTCACATTTTGTTTGAACAGATCAGCAAAAAACAAGCATTTTGTAAGTTTTATGAAATTCTACCCCACTGAAGGTGTGCTATACCATTAGACCAATTTACTATTTTTTTTTTTGACATTTTCTCCTGATGATTCTTCTTTCTTCTTTAGAAGTCTTATTTCCAGTGACCTTAAATTCCATACTTAGATGCTTTTATTCTCCTGGAAAACAAATAACAATACACTGTTCCAACTCTAAATTTGGTGAGATCATTTGTTGTCAGGTTATATCTTTGTTAAGGTATTTTTTTGGCAAGAGAAAACAAAAATCTATTAATTAAAAATGTATTTCGTTATTTTGAAATTAAATATACCTTTGTTTCTGTGTTTGTGTGTGTGTGTGTGTGTGTGTGTGTGTGTGTGTGTGTATGTGTGCGTGTAGTGAAAGTGAATTTATTTTTGATCCCAAAGCACATTTTAAATTTTAGTCTGGCTTTTAGTAACCCTATAGCAGGGTTTTATAATAATCTGTAAATATTTTATGTGATTTTCTAGTATGAAAACAAACCATTTCAGGTTTCTCTCTGAATTTTTTATTTCTGCTGGTTGTATTAAATGTCTGTTCCATCACCACCATGCTTAATATAATTCTATAACTTAAATATCAACTAACTTATAGTCCATACTATAATTAAAAGCAAGGCTATCATTGTCCTGCTCCACTATTTTATCTCAGCTCCAAATCTTTCTAACTGTTAGATATTTAGACAACAAACTTGAACAGTAGTAAACATTTACTTGAAACACTTAAAATTTCTTAACTGTGTTTTTTTTTTCTTATTAAACTTGTTTTAATGGGTCTCAAAATTCTGTGACAGATTTTTGCCAAGTTGTTTTCATTAAAAAAAATACTGATTTTTGAAAACTAATTACTTAAAACTGCCACACACACACACACACACACACACACACACACACACACACACACACACATATTGGTCTACAAAACATTTTCCTTTCCTTCTGAAGGTTTTAAGATGCATTGTTATCATTAACTAGTCCTTTACTGTTAAACCTAAATGGCCAATTGATACAAACAGTTCTGAGACCATTCTTCCTCCACTGATTAAGACTTGGGTTTCAGGTGTTAGGGATAACATTCATTTAGCCTTCTGAGCTTTCTGGGCAGAGTTGGTGACCTTGCCAGCAGCCTCTTGTCCACAGCTTTGATGACACCCACACCAACTATCTGCCTAATGTCACAAACAGCAAAACGACCCAGTGGAGGATAGTCAGAGAAGTTCTCAATACACATGGGCTTGCCAGGAATCATATCAAAAATGACTGCATCACCGGATTTCAA
>NC_022010.1:90911322-90914243 GCF_000317375.1 Microtus ochrogaster
TGTTCAAATATAATCTTTATCAGTAATAGTGGTATTCATAGCTTTTCTTTTTACATGGAAACAAAAGCAAATCCTCTTTCTCAAAGTAACACATACTTCTTTTCCATTCTGAGGTCAACATCCCATTCAATATGCCTTTAAAGTAGATAAGCTAATTAAGCATGTCTTTTAAAGTGCCATTAGATCTTGCTCTCTTTGTCCTGTATGATTGTGTGCTGCAGCTGTTGTATGTTTAGGTTGTATATACAATACACGCTTTGTGCTGCAATGACCAAAATACTCTTCATTTTAATAGAAATATACACTGAAACAATGTCAGTCTTATTTTGGACAAGTAACACCATAATGACCATGATATCTAAAATGTGTACTTACAGAATCAGCCTTTTCTGTACTTAAAGCACTTGCCTATTGAAACACTGAATATGTATCTATGACATAGATACATTGTCCAAACATGCAAAGTTAAACATATCTACTTGCCAAATTTCATTTATTTGTTTACCTTTTGTATTTCTTACCACAGGTAATGAAGCTTGATTATTTAAGGAACAAGTAGGACATTTCCTTATAATTTTCATGATTTATTGCCAAATGGCAGGAAAAAGTTTGTAAGCCTTTTTATTAATATGGTGTTTCTTATAAAATTCTGAGACTTCTAGCATATTTCTTATTAATAGCTGATCTATCTCATCATTACCTTGTGCCAGAGTCCTAGTAGACCCATATGGAATCTGATATGTATTTATACAATGGATGATTTTTGCTGGAATGGAATAAATAACAAAGTTACTTCTGAATTATCTGGAATAAGTCCAGCAGTTTCAGCATGTAAAACCACAATTTCTACATATGGAGAGTTAGTAACTATATTAAGAAGTCCTGAAAAATGTAAGAATACTATGATAATAACACACAATTCTGATGTTTGAACTGAATCCTAAGGACCTTGATCCACTTTGCTTAGATTTACTGACTTCTATCCGGCCTTTTGTGATATATTTTCTTCAGTATGGACTCCAGAAATTGTTGTTCCTTTTATAACACAAGGGAGAATTCAATTTCTTTCTTTTTGTGAACTGAAGCCTCTTCTTTTGGGGATATTTGTTGCTAATATCTCCCAAAGAATTACTGCAAGCTCTTGGCCAATGTCCATTTTCAGCCCACAATTAAACAATTTCAGCTTTAGGAGGTTTATTCCTGCTAATTGTCTAAGTTTCAATCTTCAATTCAGAAACTTTTCCTACACAGATCTTCTAATTTTTACTCTGTTCATGTCAGAAAATATTTACTCTAAGATATTATCTTTCTTATGACAATTCTTGTGGAATAAGTAGAAGGTAGAATAACAAGGATAAAATCAAGCTTTTAATCCAAAAGATCCATATGTGAAATATATAATTTATTTTATAGCATAACTAATTCCTCTCAGTCTCAGCTAGTAATCTGCTTGGAATATTTGCATCCTTATCACCTTGTAAGATTTAAAATAAATACTTAGTTCTAGATTAGGTAAATCAATTATGATTCACAGACAGTTAAAATCTCCCAGCAGTTATTAAAAAGTATTAAGAGTCTGCTGTTTATGTTTCCTAATTTACGCTTTCCGTGATTGAATTTTCTGTAAGCATTTCTTGTATCCTAAATAATTAATACAGTCTCCTCTTTGTATTTTTTATGAACAATCTGCAATCTCCAACAAGGCAAAATTCATATTATTTCTTCAAAATTTTTTCTAAGATTTTTGCATCTGAATCAACCAGTGAGGCATCATCCATATAATTGTAGAATTTAGAATGAGGTAGTTTTTTATGAAATATTTCTAATGGATGTTGTATAAGAAGTAAAAATAATTGACACAAAATAGGGCTGTTTAACATTCCTCCAGGAAGAAATTTAAGAGACTGGGAATTATTATAAGTAGGCACTGTGAAGACAATTTTTTCTCTATGCTGTTCTTGTAAAGGTATAGTAAGAAGGCAGTTTTTTTTTTTTTTTAAAAAAAAATCACTATAATAGCCCCTATCTTAGATAGTAAAGAAGACAAGGGAATTTCAGGTTGTAAACAAGACTGAATCACTATATTTATGCATCTCAAATCTGTTAACATTCTCCATTTTCCAGATATCTTTTCAATAACAAATATATGGTAATTCCAAAGCCTGGTCAGTTCTTCAATATTTAATCATTCTTCTATTTTGTACCAGCTGTTCTAGAGTCCTGCTTATGTACAACCAGAACAGTCTGTAACTGTTCTTGAATGAACCTTTTAATAATTTTCTCAGAAGTATTATTTATCTTATTTATGTTTCTAATATTGAAGGAACACTAATCTGAGTTTTCTTTGCTGTAGCAAATTAGTTTCCCATAAATTCGTTGTTATGGTAGCCACATATTGCTATAGTATTACTATTTGTACTTCTAGCCTTATACACTTTACCCATCTTGTGTTTGTTTTACCTGAGATAAATTTTCAGTCCCTAGAAGCTGAAAATGTACCACCTGAAGAGGTTAATCTAGATGTTAAAATTTTGGTAAAATTATTGTTATATCTGTACAGTGACTATTAATCTTTAATTTTAATGCCATTTATGTGTGTTTTCAGCAATGCTCTCTGATCATTCACAGCAGTTTGCCAAAATGTGTGTCCCTCCTGCATTTTTTTTCTCTATTGAAGCTTTTCTATCCTCAATCACATCCCGAAGAGTGTTGTTTTTAAGAACAGGCATTAAGTCTTTAAATTTGCTCTATAGATGAATATTTCCAGTACTTACAGGGAATTATTAAACCAAATTTGATATTTGTGCCTGAAAGAGGACTATTATGTCATTTCTTAATATTAAAGGGTGACTTTGTCTGTCTCCTATTGATCAGTGTTCATTAGTCCAATGCCAGCATTTATCACATCTTCTGAATATTCC
>NC_022010.1:90914802-90915470 GCF_000317375.1 Microtus ochrogaster
TGGGGCTGATCTATTGGGAGCTCACCAAGGCCAGCTGGACTATGACTGAAAAAGCATGGTATAAAACCGGACTCTCTGAACATGGCGAACAATGAGGGCTTCTCAGAAGCCAAGGACAATGGCACGGGGTTTTGATCCTACTTCATGCTCTGGCTTTGTGAGAGCCTAGCCAGTTTGGATGTTCACCTTCCTAGACATGGACGGAGGGGGGCAGACCTTGGAGTTTCCACAGGGCAGGGAACCCTGACTGCTCTTTGGACTGGAGAGGGACGGGGAGAGGAGTCGGGGGAAGAGGGAGGGAAATGGGAGGCTGGGAGGAAGCGGATACTTTTTTTTTCCTTTTCTCAATAAAAAAAAAATGCCATGTCATTTCTGGAATGGAAAAAAAAAAGAAATAAAGCTGAAATCTTAATTGTTAAGACAGAGAACACTGTTGAAAAAGGCAGCCTGTACATTGCATACATGTTCTCATAGTCAAGGACAGCAAATTTTTGGCTGCTAGTAAAGTATCATGGGGGAGGGGAATGATAAAATTACTTTGATTGGCTTAGGTAGAAAGGATGTATGCATAAATCCCTTAATGTGGAGCTCTGTCATCCTTCCTCACTGCAAAATACCTCATGTAACTTGTGAGAACACCTGCCAGTCTTGAATAGAGACATTATCAG
>NC_022010.1:90915570-90917338 GCF_000317375.1 Microtus ochrogaster
GTCATAGATTCAATTAATATCTTTCTGACTTTTGGATTTGATACTATTCTGTTTACAGCTGAAGTCAATCTTTGGGAAAAATCAGTGAACATTGTTTGGGCCTTTATAAAATTAGACTAAGACCTCTTACCTTATTTTTCAACATTGTCCTAAGAATTTAAAGCTGCTGACCAACCTATATATGCTCATAAAATTTGAACTATCTTTGCAACTCAGCATACTGGCCTTAACCCAGAAGATTATTTTGGGTAATTTTAATGCTTCTAGCCCCGTTTTGTTGTTCTATGACTCTAGCTTCTTTTGTTTATCATGTTCTCCGTTTTAACTGAAGAGCATCTTCTAAGTATGTTGTAGCTAAATCTTTCAGACTTGGGGAAAAATTCTATTTGTACTTGCCCATGAATTTAAATCTAATTCACACAGGCTGGGTGCATAACATATGAAATGACTACTTCCTTAAATCTCCTCAAATACATCTTTATATAATTCCCTTTACCTTCTGAATTTCGTTGGGAATGCTTATGGTCTATTGGTCTCTCTTATAAAATAAGTGGATGGACTAAGGGTGATTTTCTAATAACCTGAGGCGACCCCTCTTCATTTTTATCATGCAGTGGTACAAGAGCTTCTTGTCTAAACTCCTCTGTCTGTGTCTGAGTATTTTTCTTATTTCTGTTATTAGGTCTTTCCTAATCTTGTATCTTATCAGTCAATTTTTTCTTATTTTCACTAGTAAGGCTTTCTAAGACTTTTACCTTATCAACAATGTGTCTAAGATTTGTATCTAATTAAACATTTTTTATATTTGTAGAGTTATGAAACCATTTGTCAGGATAAAATACAAATTACCAAAATGACAGTAATTATAATCAATGCTATGTCAACTTTAGCTAAGTTGTTTATCTCATTTATTTATTTTTTCTATTTCCAAGCCATCCTCCATTGTGATAAATCCCAATATGAGCATGGGAAAATTTTTTTAATGTTAATTACCTATCTCCTTAGAGACTTCTCAACTGTTTCACCATACCTACTGACTTCCCTATTTCTCCACAGCAACATGGCTGTTGGTGAGCTCTGGCCTCATTAGTTCTTGAGTTTGCTTTCCAGAATCAACACCAATGGGGCTGTGGAAGTTGGGTGGTCTAGAAAATCACTGTATCAGCAAATTGTTTCAACCATCACAGTTACTTCATCTGAATCTACTGCTATTTCAACCAGTAACTGTGGCTCCACACTTACTAGACTGATTCTCAGTCAGTGGTCTGGTGGGACATTTCTGTTCCACTTACATGATTCCTGCTATTATGGAATGTAGTTTCAACAAAATTTCTACTGTTCTAGTTAGCAATCAAGAATTGGGAGTCAGCGGGTGGAGTGAAAACTTGCTACTTTGATGTGGGATTGCCCTTGGTATGCTGTGAGTACCATTGGTTAATAAAAAAAAAAGCTGTGTTTGACCAATGGCTTAACAGAATATAGCCAGACTGAAAAAGATAATTAGAGACAGTAGGTGGAGTCAAGAGATGCCATATAGTTGCTGCACGAGAATGAAGTTGGTACCTTGCCAGTGGGCCATAACTAATTTTTCTGAAAGGTAAAGAAAGAGTGGCTCTGGGAGAGAGAGAGAGAGAGAGAGAGTTTGGGGGTACTAATAGGAGTGAAGAAGAGGGAAGCTACAGTCAAGATGTAATATGTGAGAGAAGAAAAAGAAAATTATATTTTATGAACTAGTTTCAGACTAAATGTACAAACTAATTTTGAAAGA
>NC_022010.1:90917438-90926912 GCF_000317375.1 Microtus ochrogaster
GATCTGATTTAAAAAGCTTTTAAGTACCAGCTATGAAAAGCTGGTTGCTCATTTGTCAATCATTTGACCCAGAATTACATGCATTAGATGGCACTGTGTCTCCTCATTAAAGAATTATATCAATTAGTAATTACGAACTGAACTAGGGTACCCTTGCCATTTACATGGAAGTTTATCAGATTCAGACACCGACTTTTATTAGTTTTTTAAAATTGAAATTAGCCATTTTGAAAATGAAAATAAAATGCAAAATTTTCTGTTCTTTCTCATTTTTTAAATATATTTAAGCCATTTTAACATAGATAACATTGGTGACCATAAATATAGATTATTTATCTTGCACTAAGTTTACTATAAAATATGGTTGCACACTAATAGTAAATATTAATGCATTTTTATGTAGAAAAATATTAATTAAACTCAAATATATATGCATATACATTAGGTCTATTTGGTTGATGAATTTTTAATAAAATGGAATCTTTTAAAAATTTCTACTAATGATTCAGAATGAAGCCTAAGATACATCATGGTGTCCTGTTTTTCTATATTTATCTTATAAAGAAAGACATCTAGAGATGAAAATTCAGATAGAGTCTGAGGTTAAAAGAAGGACACGCATGTAAAGCCAAAGGACACCACTCTGGTTGCTAATTAAGACATTTAATTAAATATACCTCTAAGAGATTCTGGCATGCCAGGTGGAGAGGCTGTAACTTGGGATACTATTTGGAGGTATATGAGTTTTTCAAATCATAGGTCTACAATTATGTCTTATTTGACAGTTGTTTTTAATGCAAGGTATCTCTGTCTGAGGAACAAGCAGGACTAAACAGATATCACTGTGAAAAAGTCTAACAACTAAACTGTTGCTGGTTATCAAAGCCGACTTTTCCAATACAGTGCCCCTTCAACTCTTAGAAGTTCACATTACTAATAAAATACCTACAGCCTATGAAATGGTAAAAGAAAAGAAAATAATTTTAATTTTACTTAAACAAAAATGTTTTCCTTTATTGTTCAACTTCAATTTCTTTGGAGTTTTGTATATAGAACTTTCATGAAAGGGTCAGAGTTTATGTTCAGGTTTGTTATTTTACTGTATCGATGGGTCAAGAATGTGATTGTTAATTCTCAATGTAGCAAACTTACAAGGAGTTGTGAGATAAATTTTTGTGCGGTTTTTATGTTAAATTTATTACCGAGTAAGCTATGTTTTTTGAGTAATACCTTTATTGTAGGAACTCCTTCAGCCAATAGCCTTTTAGCTAGAGGCCTGGTCTGAATTACAATAATCAGAGAAATAGCCTGCATGGCCCTTTTCTGAAGGATTCTGTTCTCAATTTCCAGTGCACATACAGGACATGGATCTCTACCCTTAATGTGAGTTTTATTTTCAAATAAATAAAATTTTATTGTGCTTCATTCTGGGGTATTGCGGATCTGCCTACATACCTCCTTTAGAAGTAAATATAGCTACTATCTTGATCCATTTATAGCACTAAAAGTCAAAGACTAGACCTAATGGGGCGGTGAGGATTAGAGTCTACAAAAGTCGGAAAGTGGATTATCCTTAGAGAGAGCTAATTTCTTCTAATGAGAAGAATGTGATCACCCCTGGCAGTGAATAGGCTTACTTAAGGCTACATGAAGGATATAAACCAGGAAACGCAGGATAAAATTTAACTCTCATTACTTTTGTGTAGGGACCCACATTACAAAACTATTCTCACTCTGTCTGCATTCCTCATTTATATTCAAGTTAGTCTGACTTATGTAATTGACTTTTAAAGATGAAGAAATTGAATATGAGCACCTTTATACTTAAAGAAAGCCTATAATCCTCAAAATGGTCCTATTAATCCAGATGCTCTTGCTTAAAAGTCAGGGATAATATTTATTATAATAAGTTCATTTACTGGCAATTGTAATCCACATCCTTTAACCCAATACTTAAGTAATAAATGAGCAGTTTGACCTTACCAGTAGGTCACCTGCCTCTATTATTAGAATATAAAACATCTAATACTATGAAAAACATATTGCCCTAATTCATGACTGAACTATTTTTAGGTATTTTAACTAAAATAAAATTTAATAATTTTATTCTTAGATGCTTTAAGATATTTTAATTAATGTAGAATTTTTAAATAAATTAAGTCATGTATAACTTTAAAAATGAAGAAAAATTTTACTTAGAAGTCATGCTATGTCATATTTATTAGTGGCAAAAGATCTCTGCAATAAGACAGCTTTATAAGTTGACATTAAGCACTAGTGTATATGAACATAGATGTCCAAATAGGGAGAGTAAAGAAATGTGTATGATAAGGACAGAGAGATCCAGAACAATCCAGATAAAGGTTCAAATTCAGAATTTGGTCTAGAATAACATCATTTAAACAATACAAGGAATCCATGCTCTTTCCTTGGGGGCACTTAAGTGAATTAATAATTAACATTATGTTTTGACATTATAGGTCAGATAGCATTAATAAGACCGAGACAAAGAAAGAAATATACCTACTCATTCTTTTCCATGCTCAATAAACTTTTATCCATTCCAGCCCATTGGTACTAGAGTCACAGGAATCCAAGAACCACAGAAGTCTCTGAAGCCTAAATTATTTATTCAAAGGCATGGAACTTTAAATTGAATGAATGAATCGATTTTCTCACATCATAAAATAGGTCAACTCTGGGCTACCATATTGTTTTTGGATTTAAAATACAAGCAAGATATATGAAGAATGTTTTTTCAAAAAAATGGAGATGAAAACCATATAATGCTGTCTTTCTTTAATTTTGTTTTCATAGTCATTTGAACCTAAAAGCTAGACTCCACCTCTAAAAATAATAAAAATCATGAAGTTCCATATGCAGGCTAAATTGGCCCTGAGTCTTAGATCATGTCCCAGTCACATGAATGTATTGAGTCGGAGAACATTTAGTGATTTGTTTTAATTAACTATTTTGGCAAGATTTCTTTTTTCTCTTGTATGTTTGTAGCTTTCTGTGGTTATTCAATAGCAAACTATTAAATACTTTTACACATTTATTTAGGTACAACAAAGACATAACAATATTTTTAAAGAGTAATTGTGTTTAACAAATCATGGTATGTACATAATTTTTATCAGAATTAAGAAAGACTAAAATGCATATGCAATATTACTAATATTCATTTTATATCTTTCTATTTTGGCAGTAGTATTATTCAGGTGAATTAACTTACTTTCAAACCCATATCTAGAAAATGGCTTATGTCTAGATTGTAAAGAGTACAGTAATGAAATCACACAAAAGCTTTAATTAAAAATAAGCAATAACATGAGCAGACTTCACTGATGAATAAAGCAGATGTAAAAAATAAGCAAACAAAGGGATGCTTACTCACATACACAAGTTATGAGGAAGAAGAAACCTTGTCTTCGAAAAACCCTCACCATGTGCTGTTCAAGGAGTTTTTAGTACATGAAAATAATAGAGGGACAATGCTTAGTTCTAATCACAGATTCAAAAAGCTACCTTGGCATATATTTTCTGAGAATAGTGTTTTGTAGGCTTTTAATAAGTAAATATATCACAGCATAAAAAGGCACACACACACACACACACATATTCACAAACAAAGCATACTTTCCTTTAGTAAAGCATTGTGGTTTGATTTTAAACCAAGGAATTTGCTTTGATTTGTGATATTCTAGGCAAAGAAAAGCAGAAGAATTCACTCTTTTTTTGTATAAAATCAGGAAGTTAGAATGAGAGACTTTGTTTTTCTAGCTCAGAGTTCTAAAGCACCGAGTATTTTCAGCATATATGTAAACAATTTCTGTAAAAAAAAATATCATCTAAATGAGACTCATAGTTACCTCTAATGTTTTTATACACAGCATCAATACCATTTGGCCACTGTGGCTCATATATTAATCTTTCCCGCAAAGAAGAGCTAAAGCCGTCATCTCCTTACAAACATATCAACAAAGAGCTAACTGGATAAACTGCCTAAATAGTGGACAGATGCCAGCACACAGGAATTGTATTGTATTTCTTTGAATTCTTGAGTAATAATTGTAATTATCAATAAAAATGCATTTTATTTTTAAATTTTAATATACAATAATTACAGTATTTTCCTTTCCATTTCTTCCCTATAACACCTCCCAAGTACCCCTCCTTCAAATTCAAGGTATCTTCTTCTCTTAATTGCTATTATATGCATAAACATACATACATACACACAAATATATGTAATACATACATATGTATGTATGTTTTTGTGGCTGACAATTTGTCACTGGACAAAGAATTCATGTGATCTTTTCGAGGTAGACCACCTCTCTCATATCAAGTTTTCTCAGTTGCCTATAGTTTCTGTGTATGATTGAAGGCTCACATACTTTTCCTCCTGCGGATTGGCACATTAGTTGGTGTTTGTGACAACTTGTGGGTATAGTTCCTGATGTTAGTAATACACACAATCTCACAACAAACGTCTTTGAATTTTCTAGCTTTTACAAGCTTTTAAGACCCTCTCCTACAGTGTTCCTTAAGCCTTAGGTTCAAGAGTGTTTTATAAATGTATCCATTTGGACTGTGCTCCACAAATCCCCATTTTATCAGTTGTAGTTTTGTATCTGTCTCCTTATTTGCAAACAGAAGTTTCCTTGATATGAAGAAAACATTACACTTGTCTGTGAGTTTAAGGGCTTAATCTGCTTTGGAAAGTACTAGTTGTAGATTCTTCTAAAAAAATATGACTTCACTACCACTGAGTAGTTAACTATATTTCCAGTACCAGGTATCAATTCCTCCTATTTATTTAGTGGGTCATAATTTATATTAGAGGCCTTAGTTACCACCATGGTATATGTACCACTAACTCACAAGCTGGTCCTTAATTTGTTGTAGGCATCCTAATAAGGTAAGACTGTTGATTGCCTCCATTTTAGAGTCTTGCATATGCCTTCTAGTACAATGGCAGCTACTCATCAGGGAGAAGGCTTAAACTTATCCTTTTTAATTAGAGTTTTAAAACTTTGATTTCTCTTCAGATTATATAAATCTTTGCAGTTTTCAAAAATAACTTTTAAATTCTTATTTTTTGTTCACTGAAATCCTAGGTAAATAATTATTGTTATGTTCACATTGGATAATGTGAACTGTAAGAATACATGTGTAGCAAGGGACAATGACTTTGAAGGCACTGGTTAAATCCTAATAGAAAAATTTAGTGTTTTGGGGAATGGTTTCCTCATTCATTTATATTCCCCATGGATTTTTCTGCTTCCATTTGAAAATAGATGAATCATAATATAATATTGCTACTTGTCAATGTCTTGGTTCTTTACAATGCTGTCATAAATTGATATTCAGTAAATCTTCATAGAAAAAGCAATACATGGTAATTACATTTAATTATAGCTGTGGATGTTATTAGAAATATAGTTGAGATATTGTTCAGTTTCTTTTGCTTTGTGATGTCATATTTATTGAAGCACATTATACAAAATGTTGTAAGTTAATTTATTGTGTCTTCTCCCCATCACAGGTAAAATGAATAACTACCAATTGTTTAATAATTATTCAATGCATTGAATGTGGTAATCTAGAAAATTAACTAAGTCCATATATATGATGAATAAATATGTATTTATTAAAGTATTTTTAATAGAATTTGCACTATTAGCTTATTTGATTCTAATGAAGAGCTAAATGATATATTAATGTTAAACATGCAAAAATTTTTGGAATAGCTAATTTTCAGAGAAAAAATTGACATTTGTAACAACCATTTTCTGAAAAGTCTATATTATTCAAGTGATGTTGGCACATGCCTTTAATCCCATCATTCAGGAGTAGAGGAAAAAGGACTTCTGTAAGTTCAAGACCAGCTTGATCTACAGAGTGAGTTTCAGGATTGACTCAAGAGTTACTAAGAAATCCTGTCATGAAAAATCAAAAACAAAAGTCTATGCAAATACCTACTCTAAGAAGAAAATTAAAATAATTTGCATGGGGATATTTTGCTTCAAAAAAAAAAAGGAAAAAGGAAAACAACATGAAGAGTATGTTTGACTTACTAACATCCTATATTCATTTCATTGTACAAATCCAACTCTTTTTCAACGAATTGCAAAAATTAATTGGTAGAAAATATATTTCTTTTAATGTCTCTGTTTGAATATAGTAATCACATCATAAGACCTAAATAATTGAAAAGGTGTTAGTGTGTTTTTGCTGTAAATATTAATTCCCAGTGTTAGTACAACAATGAATATATTTGCATGTTAAAATTAATGAAGAAATGTTAATTTAAAGTATGAAATTATTTAGGAATCATATTCTTGAAATTTTTTTATTTTTAAACAGTTCTTTCTAATTATTCTATATTTATTAAAAGTAATTTTTAAAGTTTAAAAATTACAAAAATAATATATAATCAGAATTGCTTGGTATCGTCAGTGTCAAATAGTTGCCTGGCATGTAAAAAGATGTGGGTTTTTCTCTAGCATTAAGTGAAACTTTAAAAATATTTTAAATATCACTATTAAAGATTTGTTAAAAAATAAAATCATAATAGTTAATTAATTATAAGCAAAAGGAAGATAATTACACTAACACAGAAACTTACATGATAGTTACAAAATATCATCAGCATAAAACATATGTTCTTATGATTTTGACATTTCTTTACCCATATATTCATAAATCACTCCCTGTGTGTTTATTTGTACATTTAAAAGTGGCTTTAAAACCTAGCCACAAGGAAATCCTTCAGTGAGCTTAATTTTAATCTCACAACAGGATTTCCTGCAGTGATAAATTAATATTTCTGAGAGTGAAAGCATTATACTGGGCTTTTCCATTTTCCAAAGAAGGTGGTATTTACTACTCCACTGAATATCATACTTAAAATGTTAATGGAATATTCTACAATTACAATTATTTAACAGCAGAGAACAATATTTTAAAGTTAAGTTTAAATATGAAATTCTCATATTTTTATAGAAACATATACTCCAGCAACCATTGGATGATATTTTTTATGATTTCTTTCAATTATACACTCATTTTGGAAATTGATATATTATCAAAAATCATGGAGATTTTATCCCATGTTTATTCAGTCCCAGTCCAGCTGGCCTTGGTGAGCTCCCAATAGATCAGTCCCACCACCTCCGTGGGTGGACGCACCCCTCACAGTCCTGACTTCCTTGCTCATGTTCTCCCTCCTTCTGCTCCTCATTTGGACCTTGGGAGCTCAGTCCAGTGCTCCAGTGTGGGTCTCTGTCTCTATCTCCATCCATCACCAGATGAAGGTTCTATGGTGATATGCAAGATATTTATCAGTAAGGCTATAGGATAGGATCATTTCAGGTTCACTCTCCTCAGTTGCCCAAGGGACTAACTGGGGACATCTCCCTCGACACCTGTGAGCCCCTCTAGAGTCAAGTCTGAACATGGCGGACAATGAGGGCTGATGAGAAGTCAAGGACAATGGCACTGGGTTTTGATCCTACTGCATGGACTGGCTTTGTGGGAGTTTGGCCTGTTTGGATGCTCACCTTCCTGGACCTGGATGGAGCGGGGAGGACCTTGGACTTCCCACAGGGCAGGGAACCCTGGCTGCTCTTCAGACTGGAGATGGAGGGGGAGAGGAGTGGGGGGAGGGGGGAATGGGAGGCAGGGAGGAGGCAGAAATTTTTTTAATAACAAATAAATAAATTAATTAAAAAAACGTGGAGATCACTTTGTATTGCAGATTATGAGATCTCAACACATTAAAGCTTCATTACAACATAATATGTGCCCTCTCCAACTCACCCATACAAGTGTATATACCAGTGTGAATTTTGTATGTTCACAGAACAACCATGATTTGCTTCCCATTGCCTCTTGAGTTCTGGGATTAAAGGAATGTTCACCACCACCCGACTCCAGCTCATTCTTGAGCAGTCATCTTGATTACTTTATGGGGCCTTTTCTGACATTTACAGAGGACAGAATCTCAGAGTGAACAATCTGTTCTTCTGTCTCATGAAATTTCTCTGCCTCTCCTTTTGTAATAATCCCCCTACAATGTTCATACTTGATAATTTTCATTGCTATATAGGACCTCACACCAAATAATACATGAATGTCATTAATGGATCATATGGTAAATCTGTGTTAAATGTATTGACACCATTATTCCTCATACAAGTCATACCTATCTTAAATGTGGATTGGAGCGTCCCTCGGTCTGAAGTGCTAGATACACAGGTAGAGAAAGAGAAAGGGGGCAGTGAGCATTAACATAAATTCTGACAGATTCCTAGTTGTGTTGATGATAATGATTATTTGCTTCATTTTCAGATTGCCATATCTTCCCTTCTGTAATGAACTACACCCCTCAAATTATTTGTCAAATATTACACTGTGACAATCAGGCATTTGGGAAGAACAATGAGAAGCAGAAATAATATTAAATGTCGTAAAAAGATTTGGGGTTCGTTCTTTGACAAATAGAACCCTGAGGTTCATAAGTCTTTTAAATTGATTTGCTGAAGGAATAGGAAGATTTTGGAACTAGCCAAGGGTGGCGAAACAAATTCTAGAATACTATAGAAAAGCCTTATTGCGATACTGTGGTATGAATGAAGAATATAAGAATGACAATAGTAAAACAAACAGAAAATGCAATGCTGCTCAGTCATCAAAGGGGAACAAGGATACTATTAAGAAAATGAATCAAAGGTCATTTTTGTTATATTTTGACAAAAATAGATTTCTCTCTGCAAAAGCCTTGAAAAGTTGAGTTTGGCTTAATTCAGCAATGGCATACTCAGTTGCTTGGCATTTTAAATTTCAAGAGAACATAGCATACAAGTTGTTTCATCCAACCACAGATATTTCTCACTACTCTTAGAACTATAAGAAAAGGGACTCGAAATGCAAAAAAAAAAAAAATAATATGTGAAACTTAATGAGAAAAGGTGTGAATGAGTATAATTTTCAGTCATAGCTGATGTGAAGAACACACTTGAATGTGTTGAATACAATAACATCATTAAAAGGAAACCCTAAGGGCAATGCCAATTGACATGCCAAAATGGAAAGGAAAATCAAAACAACTATATAAATTCAACTCCATACAAAGGACTACAGGTAATGCTGAGAACAAGAGAACTTGCTTTCCACAAGGAACAACGCACCTACTGGTTCTCAAACCAAGCAGCCTGTCCTAAAAACAAACATGCACTATGTGGATTGAATTGGTTTTATTTATGAACACACACACATACACACACACACCTCCACATTGTATGTGTACATAAATATATACATATATATGTGTATGTACATATATGCATACTATAACAGTTATCACAAAAAGAGACCATAGATTTGAAAGAGAGTAAGGAGAGATATATGGGAGGGTTTGGAGGGATTAAAGAGAAAGGAGAAATGTTATTATATGAAAGTAGCAAA
>NC_022010.1:90927546-90931067 GCF_000317375.1 Microtus ochrogaster
GGAGTTAAAAAAGAGTCTACAAATGAAAGACCAGCATGTAGATATAAAAATTCATTTCAAAGGAAAGACACTGAAATGATAATGTTCAAAAGATTATTTGCATTAATTTATGATGTCTACTCTACCAAAGTTTATGGAAACTAATATATCTATGCTTCAAAGAAGGTCAGAGAGGTTACACCTCAAGCCTTTATTAGAACTTTATAGTGCAACCACACTATGGTAGATTTTTAGTTATTAAAAAAATGCAAGAGTAAGTTACATCAAAGATGCTGAAAGTCTAAGACCAGATAATGTAAGTCAGAGTTGCATTACTGCTAGTATATCAGAGATCTCATTGTTTGAAGCTGTTACAATGAAGCTTACATTTCACTGAATACCCAAAACTATACAGATACCAAGGCAATGGAACACCTTTGGAGGAAATCTGCAAGCATGACATAAATCCAGCTGTGGCAGAAATGATGATATGGAGCTACCTAAGGCAGCTGGAACTGGTCAGTTCCAGTGGCAGAACTTGTGAGGTGGAACCCCAAAATAGCCAGAAATCTGATAATGCCAACAAAAGTACTAGATGATGCATATATAGTTATAATCATATTTTTATCACATTTTATTGTTTTCTTTTCTGGTTCTATTTTTTCTCTTTTTGTTTGTTTGTATTTGTTTTATTTTTATTTATCTATTTTTTGTTTTCTTCTGCAAGAGAGTTCTTATTCTTTGCCAATGTATATGCTGGGTATGCAGCAAATATTTTAAAATTTAAAATTAAACCTCTTCCCTTTTCCATTTCTTTTTTTCATTCCCTCACATGTACATGCCTGCTTTATCCCTGCCAACTTATTGGGTTCAGCGTCACATATGAGACAAGCTTCTGAATGTATTTATTAAGATTTTGCAGAAAGATTTCAATGAAAAAGAAGGATTGATCTTGAAAGTTATCAAAACAAAACAAAGATAAGTGTGGACATGAGCTGACCACTCCATTCATCTCCTCCTTCCTAGCTGGGAACACAGACAGAACATTTACTCCATGTTCCCCTGTCATGCAGTTTTCTCCATGATGATTTCCCAGGTTGTGATATACAGTGATCTATACAAACTCCTTTTATACTTTTGCTTCAGCACTTAGGATGTAGCTCTCTGTGAGTTCAACCCACAATGGTCTACAAGATTTCATGCTTTGTTGATACTCATGAGAAACCAGTCCTTTTCTAAAAAGAAATGGGAGAAGGGTGTATTGGGGAGGTGGAAACTGGAGGAATGATGAGAGGGCCTGGGCAGAGAGGAGGGAGGGACAATTGTGACCAGGCGGCTTTGCTGATAATCACCTCTGGCACTTCCCAGGAGCAAGGTTCACTGGCCTTGTCCAAACACTACACTCAGCCAGTAGTGCATTTATATTTTTTTTTTTCAGGCCCAGAGCTCCTAGCACCAGCAAAATGGTGAGTACCTTAGTTTCTCGGACCTCTAGATCCTTTTCAGGATACAATTCTCCTCTTGGCATAGTGTTTTTTTTTTTTTTGTTTTTGTTTTTGTTTTTGTTTTTCGGTGACTGCCCTTTTACGGCCCCATTATTGTGTGAACAAATGGCAAACCGACTGAACCAATCCGTTTTCTGTCTCACCCATAGGAAGCAGACTGATAAAACCATATGCATTTCTTACTTCTACCAAAGGATGCTTAAAAGTAAAAAGTTACATACAACATGTGGTGAAACATAAGTGTCACCATTTTATGAACTTAAGAAAGGAAGGAGCAACAGACTCATGAAGTTCCACCCTTAGCCAAATGGTACCGGTAGGAGGTTCCCCACATGACCTACTTTAAGATTTTAAGAAATTATTTTTATGCTCTATTACAAGATACTGTGTATGTAGTCCAGTTCTGCTTTAAAATACATTAACCTGTTCTTCACTATTGTCAGCTTTATTAAGCTTCTATTTCAAACAGTTTTTCTTCTTCGTCTTTCACAAGTAAAAATCGCTTCTTTAAGTTAAAAGCCATTACAGGCAAGCTTGGAGCCAGCTGTTCAGGCAGATAGCATACTTTCTTCACAACTTATCTATATCTGATAAACAGCCCTCAAGTGCTCAGAGATCTGGGAAACATGTCATTTAAATGTTTAATTATTTACAGGCTTTTCATAAGAGAGAGACAGGTTGGCCCCTAGTAGCAACACCCCATTTCTTCCAAAGAAGAGAGAAGACAAATGAGCACCGACCAATGTCCATCTGCAAGTTGCTTCATCAACTGAAAGTGCTAACCATTGCAAAAAACTACCGTTCATCTAAACTCCTGAATATCTCAGACAGAATCAACTGGTACCATGGCCTCGCTGCTCAGGGAAAGTTAGGCTTATCTTCCTACAGATTTCATAACACACAAAATCTTCTAAAGCCTGGCAGGCTCTACACTATCAGCAGAAGGCAAACACAGTTCTGATGCCCCTGCCCTCAATGACCCTGGAGGTCTGTGTGGAGTGGCTAAGGTAGCCAATAGAGTAAGTTCTCTGTCATTTTTTAATTCAATAACTAAAATTTTATCCTTCTCAAAGATCTCTGATGCAATTTGACAACTGAGAAGTTTTGTCAGTTTAAAAAGCACCTCACAGATTTCAGCATAACCTCTGACCATGTATAATAAAAGGTGTTTTAAGGTACAAGTTATTAAGGTGTGTACCTTCAAGTTATAAAGGTCTGAGGACAAATACATGCTATCAAATTTTATCAAATTTTCTCTCTCAATATGTTGTCATTCATAGTCTTAACATTATCAATAAAATGCTGATAAGCTATTAATCTAACTACTGTAAAAACAAGATTTTAAATTTTCTTTGGTTATTTTCTAAATATACTTTTCATTGTGGAAAAACATCTGTCACAGTCATTCTGGCATGAATATGCTGCTGGTTATAAAATGTAGGTGTCTAAAACTTATGTTTTACAACCTAAAGAATTCTTTGACAGCCAGGGAGCTGAATTGAAGGATTCACCTTAAAGAGGCCAGACATGCCCATCTCTCATCTTAAACAGGTCAGATACACACCTCTCTCAATTCCCTCATCCTGACACCCTCCTCCTCAGTTACCAAGACCTAAAGAAATTTCTTTCTACACATAATCTTGTCCTCTGTTCTGACAACAACTTGCCAGGTTCAACAGAAACCAAAATGTTGAACACAACAAATCATGCCAGAAGTGAAGCAACCCATTATTCCAGGATTTAACCAGCACCCAGCTTTCTCAGGTCCCCCCAATTCTCCAGTGTCCATAAATCAGCAGTAAGTATTCTTGAGAACCTGCTTAACCTGCTATGCCTAACGTCTCACTTTTTTATTATAAGAGAAAGATGGAAATGTTATAATTCTGCTGGCCTTCCCTGTCCGCTGGGTACCCTGTCCCTTTAATAGATATGTGCTCCCCACCCTCAATCTCTCCCTTCAGGCAAACTGATCTTGAACCTCCTCTTCTCTTCCCCTTTCCTCTCCCCTCCCTCCCCTCCCCTCCCCTCCCCTTTCCT
>NC_022010.1:90931501-90938350 GCF_000317375.1 Microtus ochrogaster
CACTGAGGTTCACTGAATGGGGAAGCAAAATTGTATCACCAGATCAGAATATTATTTGAAATTTTATTTTTAAAAAGCACTGAGGTTTGCTGAGTGGAGAAGCAAGCAAAATAGTATCACCAGATTGAAAGATTATTTTGAAATGTTTTTAATCAAAATCGATGTAATTTACTATAAGATCCAGAAGAGCAATTGTCTTTGCCAAAATGATCTAAAATTTACATATGTACACACACAAGATTGCATATAGTTGTTTAGAGAGATTTTATTTACAATTTTCATAGCTTGAAAATATTTTTCAGAAGGTAAACATATAAACAGTGATAAATTTAAATTAAGGAACATTATATATTTCTGAATAGAAATAATCTCAAAACAATAAAAAATTCAAATGAAGAATAATATGCGTAAGTTTATCCAACTTGAAAATTGTGCTGTCTTTAGCTTTATGCCTGTCATTTGGCAAAGGAGTCTATGGAGACAGAAATCTGTCATTACCAGGGCTGAAAAAAGAACAGTGCATAGATGGAAAACACTGTATAATTAATAAAGTGAAAATCTATAAATATTGAGCTATACTATGTGCTTTCATATATAACACATCATATTCTAGTATACTATATGTCACTTTTTTAGTGATAGACCAGTTTGATTACACATTCATAAAAAATATTGAAGAACATTAATCACCGTAACAAATTCATACTGAAACTATGGATTTGGATGGTGCTGGTGCTGTGTCAATATGAGTCATCTTACTTTATCTTAAAAATGTGCTCTTTAGTCAGGTTCTGAGAGTTTCCCAGTGTTCATGGTGAAGGTCTATGCATCTATGTTTAGGTTAGGGAATACAAAAGATATGTTATCAAGGCTACATCTTATTGTGTTCTTAAATTATTTAAAACTGTTTTATAAAAACATCAGTGTCAAATCTGTCAGTGTAAAATTATGTTAGTACATTGCTGTGGAATAATCATTTGTACCCGTGAAGATTTGTTGTTGTGATTGGTTTAATAAAGAAGCTGACTGGCCATAGCTGAGCAGGATGAAGCTAGGTGATAGAGCCAAATGGAGAATGATGGGATGAGGAAGGAAGTAGTCAGGAGATGCCAGTCAGCCACTGAGGAAGCAAGTTGTATAGAAAATCAGGTAGCAAGCTATGAGTCTCATGACAAAGCATAGATAAGAAATGTGGGTAATATAAGTATAAAAGTTAGCTTGCAAGACTGAGCTCCCAGCCAAATATTTACAAGTAATATTAAGCCTCTAAATGATTACTTGGAGATGGGCAGGCAGGAAAGAAATGTCCAACTACAGTATACATCATTTAAATTTTGTGATGTTTATGCTTCAAAATAAATAATTAATAAAGATGACACTGGTTATTACTGTATAAGCTATGATTTATCAAGATATTTTCCCAATATTACCCTGTGTATAATTGCAAAAATAGCCTGCAGATAAATGGAAATTTTGAGAATTAATTATTTCATATTCCTGGTACCACTCCACATTCTATGTAGTCATCTCATTCCTGGTAACAAAATGCACTTATGAAAATGCGTAAAGAAAAGGGAATTTCCCAAATAGTTTTGATTCTACTTATACACATCTACCTTCTGCATTCATAATTTTAAAAAGTAATTATTTTAACATATAGATATATTGTTGAATAATATACTTGAAATATACTTTGAGATGAGGATGGTTGTAGAGGTCCTCTCTGGAACAGGCTAACATGAAAATATGTTGTTCTTGTTGCAACTCCAAAAATAAGCCAGGGAAACATCCTATGTGCACACAAACATTTTAAACCACTTAGCTGGATGAGTCTATCCAATCTACTTTCCGTCATACTTGCTGTTCAGTTTGGCATTTCTATTCTTCAGTGTCACTTCTCATTAATGGATGTGTTCAGTTACTGTCATGTGATGACTTCTCGCTGTCCTTTTACTTCATTAACTGATTATTTTCTAATTGCTATTTTATGCATTCATTTGATTCATCAGCTTTTAATGACCCACCGAATTGGCTTCTTTGTGTGAATGATACGGGAGAAAAATGTGCCAAAATTCACCATCTACTTTTAAAACTCTCATAGTGCAAGAGTTTATTTTTGTTCCCTCCCACAAAAAAAAACCCTGAAGATAACTAAATAAATGAAGCCACATTCAACTCAAGCTCTGTTGATTGAAGATTTCTTCTTGCTTTTTTAATTTCTAGTTAAGGGAAAACAAATTGAGAGATTGTGAAATAACCTTTATATTTTGCTTATATTTAAAATCCATATGGTTTTGTTCAATTTTATGGTATTTCTATTAATGAAATTTTATGTGAAGTTTCAGATTATATCTTATTATTAATGAATATTTTAAAATCACATATTTATAAATAAAGTAAATTAGCCATTAAAGCATTGTTGTGCTGAAGAATTTATTAGTTAAGCTGAGATTTTCAAGTACAAACTTGACTACAGAAATCTTGGAAAAAATATAAAAATTTTATTATTTTTTCTTTTATTGACTTCTTATTAAAGTTTTGATTAACAATGTAGCTTAGAATCCTGTTATTTAACATGAACAGTATCAAACAAATACAAATCACAGAATTGAGATTCAATTTTACCTCATTAAAATGATGCTATCTATGTATATTCTTGCATGATGACTCTGTCATAAGTCAGATTATACACATGATGCTGGAAAAATATAGAAAAACTGCTATTCTTTCATTTGTTATGTCCATGTTTGATATGACAAAGCCATGTGAGATTCAAATAATGACTTATTTGTGAACTGTAAATGTAGATAATCAAATTTCTAAACTGAGTACAATGGGTATACATTCTTAGGAGTGCTAGTTTTTTTCTCACCCTGCATATTGCCACTTCCTTAGGATAGTGCTCTTATCCTTATTTCCATGGGGAACAAAAAGTTTGTGTATACAAGCTGAAAAATATATGCCCTTTCTTTCTTCTTTAAAACAAATGAATTTCAAACAGAGGTGGAAAGAACATTAATTCCATTAATGAAAAAATAATACTTAAAAAAAATCACAGTTATATTTTTCTTTGAATATTGTGAAATACTTTATATGTAAGTTTTTCCTGACATCAATATCTTATAGATTATAGAAAAGATTTATGTCATTTGTCAGAAGAATAAAGAATCATTAATAGAAATGTGTGAGTGTTTTGATAGTCAAGATCATCCTTGACTCTGAATCCTTGTTCAGACAAAAAGAAAAACAGGATAGAAAATGTGAAGATTCAGAATTTCCACAGTGAAATGTTCTGATAGAGAATCCTGAAACCTTGAGAAGTGATTCAGACACTTCAAACATTCAATACTCCCCTGTGTCTGTCAGTCTAATGTAGGCAACTATTACTTCATTCACGGACCAATACGACATAGTATTAAGATATTCCTCAGTGTTTAAAGAAACACACTGCACCACATCCAATATGCCATTTGTTCAGGTGTATAAAGAAAATCTTAGTGAAACAATATGTATAGTAAATAGTAATTAAATTATTGTTACACTGACATCCACTTAAGTATGTTCTTTTTATTCTTCAAAGTAAGTTCATTTTCAGTTCAGGTCTCAGATAATGTTGCTGCCAATATATTATACTTATTTGTATATTGTTTCTATTTGCTTATGAAGTTTTCTAGAAAGAATGCTTTTTATTCCTCCCATAAAAAGAACAACACAAACATTAAATCCTCAATTATGCACTGCTCTTATTGCACCTGTTGAGATCATGAACATATGCTATTGGATCAGTTTAGAATTAACCAATTTACCACTAATATTCATGCAATTATTTTGCAGAGAAACTTTGAACTTACTGTCTAGGTTTTTCTCCAGCTCTAGAGCAGAAAAAAAAGACTGTTTCTGATCATCTTCTAGATGTCATATTAATACCAAGGCCTGAGTGATTTGGCCTCAAAGAATATCTTCTAGTGTCAGAATTCTGCTTAAAATCCCTGCAGTGTGTTGACCACTACTTCTTCAAAATACAGCACATTAAGATGTTCTCTAAGTAGTTCTATTTTGTCTGCATTATCTATTAACATGTGTGATATTATTCTTTCTTTTCTGATAACCATATTTTCAACAAATAAACTTTTGTCCTTTATTCCACTTTTTAAGTTGCTCACATAAGAAACAGTAGGTTCAGGAAATTTCATTATTTTCTAAGTACCTTAAATTCCTCAATGTGAAGTTGCAATAAATATTTGTGAATTATTAAATACAACACATTTCCCATTTAATTTCATATACTTTTTATTTTTTCTTTTCTTTTTTTTTTTATTTTTCAAGACAGGATTTCTCTGTAGCTTTGTAACCTGACCTGGAACTAGTTCTTTTACATCAGTCTGGTCTTGAACTCACAGAGAGAGATCTGCCTACATCTCCCTCCCAAGTGCTGGGATTAAAGACATGCACCACCACTGTCTGGCTTCATCTACATTTTAAAGAAAACAAAATGTAAAGTTTTTAATTTTTTTCAGAAATCACATTTTAAAGGGAATTATTTTATACATTTCCTAAGTTGTGTGCTTGCTTAAAGACTGGATTTGTTAGACAGACATTCAACCACCGGACTATAACTTTAGCCATGTCATTTCTGAGTTTTAATGATGGACCAGGCTCATTAAAATAACCAGACAAATATAGCAAAACAACTCAAAAAATTACAAACACACAGTATTCCTTATTCTACAGGACTAAAATATCTACCCCAGTAGACGTTATGGAATCACTGAAGAAGCAGAGAAGTTTCCCTGATGAGCAGCCAACACTCCTTCTAATCTTTCTCTTTCATTCATTCATGTCATCGATCATTTCACTGTGATGTTTTTTGCAGTAGTAACTGGATAAACTGAGCATATGTGAAGAGAAAGTCTCTGTCAGTTTATATTTTCCTTGGGGGTTTCCAGGAGTCAAAGTAAACTATAGGTTGGCAGATGTGGCAGAAGAAAGGAGTAAAACCAACCTGAAGGGCTATATCCTTTTCCCTCTGATGAATACTAGCTATTATATGCATTTATGGCCTTAGAATGTCAAACCTAATCCATTTTTTCTCAGTAGCCAGTGTTGCAGTTTTTCTCTCTTCTTTTTTCTAGTTTGTTGCTAACTTTTGTGTTTCTTTCCTTCTTTCTTTCTTTTTTTTGAGACAAGGTTTTTCTGTAGCTTTGGAGCTTGTCTTGGAAATAGCTCTTGTAGACTAGGTTGGCCTAGAACTCATAGAAATCCACCTGCCTCTGTCTCCCAAGATCTGGGATTAAAGTTGTGTGCCACCACCCCCAGGCTACTTTTATGTTTCTTTATTCTAACCTCTGCCTCTCTTGTCTTCCCTGCATTTCCATTTTCCTCCACCATGGGTGTTCTAGCTCTGGCAATTGCCAGGACCTTAATGAAACTGAAGACAGATTGATAAGTGGGCCCAAATATGCTGCCCCTCCTCTGGGACTCTTCTGGTTACTTTCAATGCTGCCAGTTTAACTATTATAGAATACATATAAGAAGAGTATGCTTGATAAAAGTCTTACTTGACTTTAATAATGAGACGTCAAGGAAACAACACCCGAGAGTCTTTTAGAGACTGGACAGAGCAGGCCTGAGAAATTTGCTTCTATGGACTGGAAAAGGCTGTTCAATCCAGTTCCAGCCAGTGGTCCCCATCAAACCTAATTAGTTGCTTGTATGAAATTTACCCTTGCTTTTTTAGCATGAATCAGTCCTTGCGGCTTTTGTTCTGTACTATCCCAACTTTGCTTCTGATCATCACTCACAGAAATCCCTCTTTAAGGCCACCAAGGGAGGTTCTCCCTGTTCTAAAATTGTAAATCTTTGCAGCATCACATAGAGACTATGACGGCTTGTGGTACCAAAAATCCCAGTACAAATTGTTTCATACTGCCTTAGCTGGTGCTGTTACTTCAGGAACTGAGATAATCAACTGAAATTGTCTTATACTTGTCTCGTGGTGCTGACAGGTGGTGCTGGCATAAGAATCATTTGGCTGACTGCTTGACTTATTTTGCTCAAGGCAGTCAGGGCAGAGAGACAGAGTCAAATGGCTGCTAATTAGCAAGTCCATTTACCAAATACACTAAGTCAGTTTTTAAAATTTACTTATAAAAACATAAATATCACAAGAGATACTTATAATATAAATTGAAGAGATATATCATTTAAACTACTAGTTATAAGTGATATTTCTAGAAGCTAAACCTGTTTCACACTTTCCCACTAACATAGGTGGGGGCAATAATAACATAGGTCATTATTGAGTCTTCATCCCTAGATCCTTGAGATACATCATCTAGGAAGTTATCACTTTATTATTTTTCTCAGCTCCCATATAAACTCTGGTAACAATATTTTGTTGTTTGTTTTATTATATTATCCATTGAAGCATAACAGAACACTCAAAATTAGGAAAAGCAAAACTGCTCAATAACTTATAGATATAATTTATAAGAAGTGAAACATTATATTCCCATTGGACTTTCTGGCCAAACAATTAGGACTTGCCCAATAAGCATTGTCTCAAACTCATGTGTTAAAGGCACAATTCATAACTTAAATGCTACTAGAAAGCCATCATGTCATGAGGACTAACTCATTGAGTTCATAGCTGAGTAGGATTGGGTTAGGTATAGTTAAAATGGACAGATGACTTGGAACTAGCCTTTGAGAGTATTACCTTGTCTCAAAAGCCTCTCCAGTAGTAATAGAAGCAGCGGGCTGCTTCCCGCCACTCCACTGCCCGCACGGCTAGCTTTACCCGAAATAATTACACGGACACTGTATTCTTTTAATCACTGCTTGGCTCTT
>NC_022010.1:90940390-91001975 GCF_000317375.1 Microtus ochrogaster
TATTTATTTATTTGAGATTTCTGCCTCCTCCCCTCCACCGCCTCCCATATCCTCCCCTCCCCCAATCAAGTCCCCCTTCCTCGTTCAGCCTGAAGATCAGTCCGGGTTCCCTGCCTTGTGGGAAGTCCAAGGACCTCCCACCTCCTTCCAGGTCTAGTAAGGTGAGCATCCAAACTGCCTAAGCTCCTACAAAGCCAGTACTTGCAGTAGGATCAAAACCCAGTGTCATTGTTCTTGACTTGTCAGCAGTCCTCATTGTCCGCTATGTTCAGCGAGTCCAGTTTTATCCAATGCTTCTTCAGACCCAGTCCAGCTGGTTTTGTTGAGTTCCCGATAGATCATCCCCAATGTCTCAGTAAGTGGGTGCACCCCTCATGGTCCTGATTTCCTTGCTCGTGCTCTTTCTGCTTCTGTTCCTAATTTGGACCTTGGGATTTCAGTCCGGTGTCCCAATTTGGGTCTCTGTCTCTGTCTGCTTTCATCACCCGGTGAAAGTTAATCTCCAGGAGGATGACTATATGTCTTTCTTTGTGTTCAACTTCTTATTTAGCTTCTCTAGGATCATGAATTATATTCTCAATGTCCTTTATTTATGGCTAGAAACCAAATATGAGTGAGTTCAGCATTTCTAACTGAAAAAAAAAAAGTTTGTTATGTGGAAAATGTATCATCATACTTACTGATATCATAATTGTCCTTAATGCTTACTTTTGTTTAATAAACAATATTCTGACTTAAATATTAAATTTTATCTTAGACTTAGTTTCACTTATTTAAATTCCTTTGCTTGTAAGCATAAATATGTGAATCTACGAGAGCCTGAAAAATAAATATCAAAGATAATTTATAAAATGCTTTTGAATAGAAAGAAGGTAGAAAGCCATCTCCATATTCTGCAGTATACCTCTGACTGAGCACCACAGGAGACAGCAATAGCCTGCCCCTCTTTTTATTTATTTTAAAGGAGTTAAGTCAGCAGACAAGAAGCTCCACCTCTCTGGGGCCAGCTAGCCCAAGAACATGGGCAGGGCAAATACCAACTACATTTGCTCACTGTATTTTTCTTTCAAATTAGATAGATTTATTTGGTACACATAGTACATATATACCACTGATACACAACCAACTTAGATAATCATTTTATTGTTTAATTTTGTTTGTTTAACAAATTCTATAATACACAAACTCTATTGTATGATTGAAGTCAGCAGAAAAAGTTAGCCAAATTCACAAGAAGTATATAAGGATGTTGATAGTTAAATAAAAATGGTTTTCCGATTCACTAATCGAAACTGTTTGGTACAAGATGTCAATTTTAAGACCTATTTCCATTTATGTTTCACATAAAGAAGTCTGAATTTACACATACACCATTCCACATCTTATGAGCACACTTTTATACATGTAAGTGGTCATAAAATGGTGTAGGAGGCCCTTTTTGTGTGTTGCTTTCATTGGTTGAATAAAAAGAGACTGCCTTGGCCTTTTGATAGGGTGGAACTTATGTGGGCAGAATAGACAGAACAGTATGCTGGAAAGAAGGGCAGACAGGCATATGTCATGGCTCTCCTGCTCGAGATGGACGCTAGTTAGACTCATGCCGGTAAGCCACAGCCAAGTGGCAATACACATTAATGGAGATGGATTAATCAACATGTGATAGTTAGCCAATAGAAGGCTGAAGCTAATGGCCAGGCAGTAATTTTAATTAGTACAATTTCAGTGTGGTTATTTCGAGGGCTAAGCTACCAGGCAGGATGCAGCCTGCTCTCCACTTACTACAATATAAGACTGAGATTTTAGTTATTGAGTAAAATGCTACAATGTTATCATAGCTCTAAGACCTATACATGCCTTTGGGTTTTTCCAAAGAATATTCTAACCTTGGTTCTGAAGATTCAGAATTTTACTTCTATTTGGAAAGTCTATACAAATCAGTGTGTCCAGCACAATATATAGACATACATGCTTTAGTGACCCAGAATCAATGATCCAGGGAACAAGATGGAAATACCATAATGCAGCCCAAAGTGCATAGGAAGCAGGAAGTATGTCCTTGGGCCTGGGACTTCTGTACTGTAGTTAAACATCTGTTGAATGGTCTTTAGTCAGGGTAACGAGACAATAGTCTACAATGTTTTTCCTGATCCTGATTCTTTACTTACATAATGAAGTTTACATATTCTTTAATTATTCATAATATTACCCTTAGAATGGTTTTTGAGCCTAAATCTCTTATATTCTACAACCAAAACAAGTATTTTGATGATTTTCTTACATCCAGACTCACTGCACTCATACTAGCTATTATGTATTACTTTTCTTACTATATCTTTTGGTTGCTATTTGTGCCAACATTGATCATCTGTATCCTATAGTTTTACATATTTCTACTTTATCATTGATGGCAAAAATATTACATAATTTATCAGGAATGAAATGCATGAAAAGTAATGTTTGTACTTGTGTATAAAACAGCCTCTTCTAGCTGACAGGAGGGCTAGTTTCCAGTGAACACCACGGTAAATAAGATTCCATGAAGGCTAATTTTCTATAAAGCCATGCCCACTCTCTCCCTCATCCGCTGAGGCAGGCTGATCTTCAGCTCCTGGCCTGAGCTCACTCTTTTGAGTCTTCCTCTTGGAGAGGCAGCTTCGCTTCTGCCTCTCTCCCCACTTCTCTGCTCCCTCCTTTCTCTCTCTCTGTCCTCTTCTCCTTCTCCCCACTCTTCTAAGTAATAAATATCCAATTCTATTCTGTACAATATGTCCGTCCATGTGCCTCCTATGCACCTGCTCACACTGCCTGGTTAGCTGGGACCAGCTGGCCCACCATGTGTCTCCCTGCCTGGGACCAGTCACTGCTCGTGGTACCAGCATTCATCTCTGCCTGGTACTAGCTGCTCCCAGGGCCTGCTGCCTGCTGCCGCATGGCCCACTACCACCATTTGGGGACCTACAGAATTTCTGCTGCCTATTGCTGCCAGGGATTTTGCAGCATTTTTTAAAAAAATCATAACAGTAAATAAGGAAACATGCTTTCTGTTGGTAACCTAAGAAAAAAAGTAACAGGTACACACTTTCCTAATGGTGACCCTCTACTTACTTCAAATTAAATAATATCTTTTTCTTGACAATCTCTATTTACATACATAAATCTCTCCTACTCAGTTACATATTATTGTACTCTTTTTACATGGCTACATATTTTACTTTTGCACATATTTCTCTTCTGCATATCTTTTCCATGCAGCCTCATGTTCCTTACATCCACATAGTTACAAATCTAGACACAGTCACAACTATACAACAGTTCTTTCACATAGCTCTCTCTCTCTCTCACTTGCAAACACATACTTCAATATAATTCATTCATTCTTCATCCCCTCACTCTCACTCATTCATTCTCTCACTCTTCTCTCCAGCTTTTCTTCTTTTTCATCTCTCACATATATCTCTCTCTGATCAACCTTCTCTCAACACCACCACTCCTGCTCTGCTGTCTCTGCCTTCTCACAACCAAATGCTGGACATTTAAGTTACATATTTATGGCCCAACTTATTTGCAAAACCCAATATTGGTCACATAGTTTCTCTCAGGACAGGAATGTCATGTCATATTGACCCATGTACATAGCTCTTTTCTAGTCATAAAATAACATGGGAAATCAAGACGTAGCATTAACAATTATCTGGGTATTGAGTGGTAGGGAGAATGTGCAAACTAAATTTGCTTCAATCTCGGGCCATGAATCAATAAAATAACACCTGGGAAAATGACCTCATATATTTGTCTTTAGGGCCAACCATAAATTGTCTTCAGGGCAAACAGCCTGCTATGAATCTGCTCTGAAGTCTAAAGTACCTGTCTGTGTAAAAACTGTCTTTGTGACCAAGAATCCTATGTCAGTCTATGTAATATAAAGTAAAGGAAGAAATTTTTCTAACAATCTACAGCTATATGTGTACCTAACAAGTATAAGACAACACCTAAGGGCTGTGGAAAGAACCCCACAGCTGTTCTTATAGGAAGGCATATCAGTGGCATCTGAGAAAGTTACAGACAGGAACAACCAATCAGCCACAGTCAATAACCATATGGCTTTCCCAATTGTAACTCCCTAAGTGGGTCAATTTGCTAAATATTAGTTGTCACTGTTGTACATTCCCATGGCCCTCAGTAGTCATCTATCCCTTCTGTTTCTCAATGAAGCATTATGGAAAGAATTAACTAGGTGCTCTGAGAACACCACTTTCCTCTTGAATGCATGCATACATTCACTCTACAAACATCCAAACAGCACAACTTCTTCTTCCTTTGAAGAAGAAGTTTTAAATTGTTTTCTTTTGACATTTTGGAGATAGTTATATAATCTCTGCCATAGAGAAATTGATTTTCTATAAGAAGAGAATGACAAAGCCAAAATGAGAAAACTACATTTTGGACAATGTTGGGTTACTGAACTAACAGTATAAAACATTGTTTCTTCTTTCTTATAAGGGAAACATACATACCTTGTGAACTTGTAAATGGTCATTTGAACTTATAAAGGACAGAAAGAGAAGAGTTTTCTATTTCTTGTAACAGAAGGTATTGTGGGCAGTGAGATTTGCATCTCCATACTTCTTTCAGCTTTCCCAATGAGTCTACTTAGTACTGTAGAGACAACATAGCGACGTTGTCTCATGGCTTTTACTCCTGTTGTTACCTGTACATGGATATCAGACCTTTCAACACAACACTGACCTTAAATGATTTCCATCCTCCAAAATTTAAACAAAAGGTATTTCCAAGTTTCCCTTCATTATTCTTACTTGATGTGTGCTCTCCTTGTTGAAATTTTCATACACTCAGAATTTTGAAACTGCCTGAGGCATCTGTCAGTGTGGGCAGAATGTAGTCTGGAGTATCTACTGAAGCCAGTTTCCATTCACATGGCTACTTAGAAATGTGTGGTTTCTTGCAGGTTTATTGAATTTTTATGACCTCATATATCACATTTTAAAATAGGCATGGAAGGGCATGAATCTCATTTAGTGATAGAATACTTTCTCAATATGTATGAGACATTAACATTATTGGCTACAGAATAATATTTTAAATGTACTTTATTTTGTTGAATTTTTTCTTTTTCTTTTTCACCTCTCTTTTTCATTTATTTTTTTTATTTATTTTGATATAGGATTTCTTTGTGCTGTTTTGGTGCCTGTCCTGGAACTAGCTCTTGTAGACCAGGCTGGCCTCAAACTCACAGGATCCACATGCCTTTACCTCCCAAGTGCTGAGGTTAAAGGCATGTGCCACCACTGCCCTGTAAATTCTTATATAAAAATTAAATTGCAGTATCTTAATACAAAATCTAATTGTGAGGAATGCTGCTTAAGTTTCTTAATTTAGAAAAGTGGGTAAGAAAAGAATTTACCACCTTAGCTTTTGCCATAATATAATAGTTTAAAAGAAATTACTTGCAATCTCTGTTACTTTTCATATTGCTGTGACAAAATACTTGATAAAAAGCAACATAAAGAAGTTAGAAGTTGCTATATTTTGTCTCACATTTTGGTATTTCAAATCAAGAAGCTATGGCAACAGCCATATGGAGTGGCTGATAATATTTTATCTGCAGTCAGAAAGCAGCGAGTGATGAACACTTTTTTTTTAATTTGGTAGGAGACACTGTCCCTTGGAATGGTGCTACTCACTTTCAGAGTAGGTCATTAAAAATCAATTATCCTTACATATATATTTAAGAAATGGAGATTTGATTCAAATGAATGATCTAAATACCATAAAGTCAACGGTAAAAGATTAACCTTCATATAATCCCTATTGACAGATGGAGAAAGCCATCCTTCCTATTATTAACAGCACAGTGCCAGGCACACAATCTATTCTTGATAAACTGTAATTAATTAGCATATTAATACTGCACATTGCTATTACCAGGAGAGCAATTTTTATCTCACTGCAAATTATTCAATTTTAGAAACAACCATACTAAAGGTTTCAGTGCCAGTATGGACTAATATGAGAGAACATGCATAATTTTTCTTTCTTGCTCTAGGTTACCTCACTGGGTAAAACATTTTGTTTCCATACATTTACAAGAAAAATCTCATGATGTCATTTTTTTTCACAATTAAATTTAATTTACTCGTGTACATGTAAATTTTACTATTCATTAGTTGGAAGACATTTAGACTGCCTCCTTTACTAATTATTGTGACTAGAGTATCAATAAGGCTGAGTATTTGTATTTTAATTATCTGTCAGATATGTAGTTATCAAAGTTCCATTATCACTCTGTGGGATTTGTGTTGTATTATTTCCTCTGTTGAGTTGAACAGATTCCCCAGTTAATACAGATTGTAGTCATTGCTCTTGTTTACCTGAAAGCTCTTGACTGTAAGGCCACATTGTAGGAGAAACCTCTCACTTTAGGCACAGACCATAGAGGAATAAAGCTGAAACTTACAAAGAATTCTGTTCACTAAAGACTACCTCTCACAGGATCAAAAGACTCTAAGCAGTATCCCAAGGGAAAACTAAAACGAATACACTTACTCAGCTTTGAATTCTATGAATCACAATAGTAACCTGTCTTCCAAGAAGCCCAAAATGGGTAGAATAGTGTGGCATTTATCTCTTGCAACTAAACAGTAGCCATCTTGTTGAATTCCGGTTTTCTCATTAAGGAGGAATAATGAACAATCTACCTGAAGACCCAGCAATACCACTTTTGGGAATTAACCCAAAGGATACTCAATTATACCGCAGGGTATGAATTCAACATTGCAGCATTATAGACAGAATCTAGAAATAACCTAGAGGCCCCTCAAGTGAAGAATGGATAAAGAAAATGTGGGATATTTATACAGTAGTAAAAAATAATAACATCTAACTTTGCAGGCAAATGGATAGATCTAGAAAAAACAAACATATTGAGTGAAGTAACCCAAACCCACAAAGACAAATATAATATGCAGTAACTCTTAAGTGACTTTCAGACACAAAGCAAAAAAAAAAATGCAACCTAGTATCCACACCTCAGAGAACCTAGACAATGTAGAGTACCCTAAGAGAGACATACATGAATGAATCTACCTTGGGAGAAGAAGAAAACAAGATCTCCTCAGTAAATTGAGAACTTGGAGTCATGGGGGAAGGTGAGGGAAAGATGGGAGGAAGGAAAGAGAGTGGAGAAAAATGTACAGCTCAATAAACGGAATAAAAATGTAAACAGAAATCCATGTAGAACACCTCCTACAATGTGTTGGGCCTTCCCATAGGAAAAAATAACAGAAGAGGAATAATGAGAGACAGAAAGGAGGCAGACCAAGATGGGAGGGAAGTGAGAAATTCTGGGATAGTAAATAGAAGAAGAACTGTAATTAAGATATATTATATGATACCAACAAAATTTTCTATAAAATGAAAAAATAAAAAGGAACTCATGCCTGGTAGTAGTGTAAACCTAGCCAATCTAGTGGTTGGCCCATAAAGGGAAATATGCAGCTGCTACTTTCATGGAGCAGTATAATTTCTTACTGCCTTCTAAATGTTTATATTTACACTCACAGATAAGTGTGGAGATGTCAGCCCACGAACAAGAACCTTCTTGCTTGAAGTGGAGACAATAATAGAAATCCACAAGAGATCACAATATATTGAGCCATTGACCGTGAGGTGCACATTCAAAAATGATACCACCTGGCGATGGTGGCGCATGCCTTTAATCCCAGCACTCGGGAGGCAGAGGCAGGCGGACCTCTGTGAGTTCGAGACCAGCCTGGTCTACAGAGCTAGTGCCAGGACAGGCTCCAAAGCCACAGAGAAACCCTGTCTCGAAAAACCAAAAAAAAAAAAAAAATGATACGTCTTCAGCACAACCCATACTTTCAGGTCTATGAAGATATCATCAAAGAGGAGATTCAAAGTCTTGAGAGCAGAGACAGGATAGCCTTTATTGAGATAGAGGCTTAATATATAACAAGGGAAGTATCACAAGAGCCAATCAATAAATAAAGAGCTACAGGAAATTAGGTACTTGGCCCCAATCCAATACTGAGGGGCTTGCTCTAAACATATATCTACATAAGTAATACTCAATGTGCTCATCAGATTATACACTTAACCGATTTTACACACACACAGCACACATACACACACATAACAATGTTTGTCTATCTCTATCATCTATCTACTTATCTCTCTCTCTATATATATATACATATTTTGCTAGCTATAGTATATATTATTCATATATATTAGTATATATATTAGCTATATAGTGAGTAAATGGATATTATATAATGCATATTAAATATCATGTACATGTATACACACAAATATAACACATATACATATATATATGCATGTGTATATATAAAAAGTTAATGAAAACAAAGTCATGAATTTGAGCAGGCCCTAAGAGGAGCTGGAGCCAGGATTGGTGAATGGGAAATGATTCACTTGATAAAATGAATTTATCAAAAAAGCAAATAAATAAAAGGCAGATATTTAGTAATTTGTACCAAACAAAATTTCAGTACTGAGGCTGTAGAGATAGCTACTTAGGAACAGGCAAGGCATTTTAGCTTAATAGGCCACAGAGTTTCTGCCTCACAAAATAGGGTGTACAGATCTTAAGGAACTAAGAAAGAAATGGGCCTCTGACATACCACACACATACACACGCACACAGAAAAACAAACACACATGATATGGAAGTTACATATTAGTGTATGTAATTTAGTGTATGAGAAATACATCTTCTCAAATTATAGACAAAGTTAAATAAATATTATGAGTAACAGAACTATTTACTCAAATATTCAGTTATTGATAAAAAACTAAAATTAAAGACTGAATCATATGGTATTTTCTATAGATATATTGTCTAGGATTATCATTTATTTGGGAAAGAAATATGGAAACGAGAGGTTTATAAAATATGAAATGTACATAAGAGATTTTTCTGAGTTGATTTTAATCCTCAATAATTAACCTGATATTATACGCAGGAATCATTTATATGGAGAATGGTATATTTCTTGAACTCAGGATCTAGAGGAAGGAATTGATTTTTGCAAGTAAAGGAAAAGATAATAAGGCCCAAAGGCTATATACAAATTTATTTGCTTGAGGGCCATGTAGCACACTCTGTATGAATACAGACACAGATTCAGTTTACAGAAGTAAAGAAAAGACTGTGCATGCAGTAAATACAACTATAATTAGGGCAACCGAAATTTTTTAAAAACATCCATATGGAAAGAGGGGAAATAAGAACCTGCAGCACCAGGTAGTAGTAGAGTACACTAGCAAGTTTCAGTCTCCACCTGTGTTGCAGAATAATTATGTCTGCAATTGCTGAACCCTTTCTCTGTGGGTGCCCTTTATGAAGAGAAATACAATGACTTGTGTTCAACAGAATTGTTTACAAGGCAATCATAAAAGACATGGATTTAAGAGAAGATGAATAAGAGGGAGGGAAAAATCTCTGTGCATGAGACTTCAAAAGAGACGGATTTCTCTCCAAATCCTATCAATTTGGGAAAGATTTCAATGTCTTGTTCCTATTTACTTGTTGCAGATTATGCCTCTAGTGCCAGAGCAGCATCCCTTTTACAGTCTTCCAGGACAATGCTGCCAAGATCTCTCCCATTCCTTTTTATAAGTGAGTCACTGATAACTCTTCTAGCAACAGGCCAAAAGCATGAATACACTATGATGAGCTGTTGCTGAGTTTTTCTAAATGCCTTTCCTTGGGAGTCTTTGCCTTGCTACTAAGTGGACAATAGACTTTCAACCTTGTACTTTCAGAAGAATACAGTTCTAAAACAAACCATTGGTTGTTTTTATTATACTAGGAATCTATTCCCCTAAATTTTAGACCAAAAATCCTAGTTAATCACAATATTTACTGAGATTTTCTTTTAAATTTTCCTAAATATGAACTCAATAAATGTGGTGACGCTTTTTAGAATCCTAAACCTTTAAAGGACATTTGTGTTAAACCTATAGAAGGCGATTCTCTTGAGTAGGCAAAAGCACCCAAAGTTTATGACACTTGTTTATTATATTTGTCTCATTTAAGACATAATGTTTAATATGATTTAATACTTTGAGTGATTCTGTCATATAGATTATATCACATTATATGGTTTACGCATTGAACTGTTATTCATAGTAACCATAACAATATTTTACTGGATTTCCAGATTTTTGTAGTATTTTTTCATTTGTCCAATATGCAGATTCCAACACTGTTATCTTAGTTACTTACTTTTTTAAATTAAAATATAAGTATACCCTTCTCTCTTTCCTCCCTCCAGTCCTTCCAATGCTTTCCCCCTTTGCTCTCTCTCAAACTTATGGCTTCTATTTTTTCACTATTGTTACATATACACATGTATGTATTTTGTGTGTATATGGTTGTATTTTTCAATATATAAATAGAACACTTTCAGTAACATAATATTGCTTCTATGTATAGAATTTTTTAATTGATCATTTTATATGAGATCGAGGTAGACTTACTTCATGCAAACTAATTCTCTAGCTCTCAATATTCCTTAACTACCTATAGTTCTTTTTCTAGGTTTAAGATTTAATCAGACCTCCATCTTCTTCATTAACATATCTCTTGGTGTCATCTTTGTTCAGTTTTTGTTTAAACAGCCATAATGAGAGTTCCTCAGATCCAAAATCTAACAGCAAATTTCCTGTTTCTCTGGTTCTTCCAACATTTCTTCTTACTCTTCTGTTGCAAACTCTGAACCTTAGGTAAAAGAATAATTAAGAATGGCAGTTATAATTTGTCATTCAAGATCAATAATTTCCCATGTTCTCCTCTTTAGCTAGATTTCCAGAATAAGGCATGATTTTCCTCTAATTTAGTAGATCTTAAGTCTAACTGGAGAGCTGTTGTTTACCAGCAAGTTATGTGTGCTAATAGTGTACGTGTTGGGATATGGTACCATGTTGGTTATTGCTTTAGTTCATTGTTATCATAGCCATGTGGGATGACTGTTTCCTTATGTCTTTTAATTTTTTATGAGCAAAGATATTTTTATTCGTTTCTTTTTATTTATTTATTTTTTATTGAAAAAAAATTTCCTCCTCCTCCCAGCCTCCCATTTCCCTCCCTCTCCCCCCACTCCTCTCCCCCTCCCTCTTCAGTCTGGAGAGCAGTCAGGGTTCCCTGTCCTGTGGAAAGTCCAAGGTCCTCCCCCCTCCGTCCAGGTCTAGGAAAATGAGCCTCCAAACTGGCTAGGCTCCCACAAAGCCAGAACATGAAGTAGCACATATCTTAATTAAGGGAGCCATCTTAGGGCTGGCAAGAGACTTGAACCTAGAGTGCCTCCCAGGTGCCCAGGGCGATGTCCCCAGTTAGTTCCTTGGGCAGCTGAGGATAGGGAATCTGAAATGGCCCTATCCTATAGCCATACTGATGAATATCTTTTTTTTTTTTCGAGACAGGGTTTCTCTGTGGCTTTTTGGAGCCTGTCCTGGAACTAGCTCTGTAGACCAGGCTGGTCTCGAACTCACAGAGATCTGCCTGCCTCTGCCTCCCGAGTGCTGGGATTAAAGGCGTGCGCCACCATCGCCTGATCACTGATGAATATCTTGCATATCACCATAGAACCTTCATCTGGCGATGGATGGAGATAGAGACAGAGTCCCACATTGGAGCACCGGAGCGAGCTCCCAAGGTCCCAATAAGGAGCAGAAGGAGGGAGAACATGAGCAAGGAAGTCAGGACCACGAGGGGCGCACCCACCCACTGAGACAGTGGGGCTGATCTATTGGGAGCTTACCAAGGCCAGCTGGACTGTGACTGAAAAAGCATGGGACAAAACCGGACTCTCTGAACATGGCAGACAATGAGGGCTGATGAGAAACCAAGGACAATGGCACTGGGTTTTGTTCCTACTTTTATGGTCTTTAAAAATTTTTAAGAATAGCTTCTCTTAGCATGAAAGTTAGTCTTCAGGGAAGAGGCTTTCCAGTCTGAGCCAGATCTGATCCTCCACATCCTAAATCTAAATGATATGGTGTTTTTAGCAATATGTTATACCTTCATCTTCTTTGGAGACAACCAAGTACAGTAATAATAGCCTATTTTTGTGCATATCTGGGCATCCCTGACAAATTAGGCAAAAGAATATTTCTTATTCTATGTATTGGGATTTTATCAGATAGTTTATGGCTCATTCGAGGAATATTCTCAGGCTATATGGGAAATTTCATTTTAACTCTATCTGTGAATATGCACAGATATATGTATGGTATGCCATTGGAGGTAGTTAGATAATAATTTTTGATTTTTTTAGACATATTTGGTTTTATTTTAGCCTTCTGCATTCTTGTCTATTAATATCCCTCAACCTTTTCTAATGAAGTTTACCTTCCATTTTCTCTTCAAATAATTTGTACCCCATTGGTCCCCTCTCTATTGCTCTTCTCCCCCAGGTTTTTTTTCTTTCCTCATTTCTCCAGTTACTCCAGATTATACACTCTCATGTAATGACTTGAAGCTAAGAACCAGAAATGAAAAAGTAAATGTTAATTTATAATTATAAGTCATGGTCCCAGTACAGTGTCACCATCTACGTGTATGGTCGAGCAAGTTTAGGGACTTTATTCTTCTTCAAACCATTGACAATTTCATTAAGAACATGGCACACAAGGACTTAGTATTGAAATGTGTGTCTAAGGAGGTAATTAAAGTAGGCTTACCATATGAATGACTTTCTGACAATTATATCAAGTCAGGAATAAAGCACACAATTCTGGCTATTTATCATTCCTACCATAAAGAAAAAAGACCAATGTAATGTTATATTGCCTAGAGGAAAAGAAATGCTTGGAATTTCCCTTTCTCTGAATAATATTTCAATTTTTTGTTTGAGTTCAAGAAAACTCATAAACTACCACTGCATTTATATAGATTATTGCCCTAGCTTGTCGTTGATGCTGCTTGTTTGTTTTTATTCTGTAAAACTTGACATGAGTGTTATTTGGAAAGAGGAACCATATTCGATAAAATATCTCCACCAGATTGGCCTACTGGAAAGCTTGTAAGCATTGTCTTACTTAATGATTGATGAGGGTATACATAATCCATTTGGTGCAATGCCACAAATGGACTGCTAGACTTGAGTTATACTTGAATGTATGAAAACATAATATATATGAGAAATATATGAGTAACAAGCCAATAATCTGCACTCTTTCATGATCTCTGCTTCAGCTCCTGCCACCTGATTCCAGCCTTGAGAGCCTTTCTTAATTCCTTTCATGATGGACAGTGATTGGATTATGCAAGCTGTACAAGTTCTCTCCTCCCCCAAAATGCTTTTGCTCATGATGTTTTGCTACAGCAATAAAAGCCCTCACTAAGAAAAGTTTAAACAGTGTGACTTGCTGAATATTGGTATTCAGTCAAACTGATTATTATCAAAACAAAAATTCCAAGGCTCACATTTCTGGGCCAGGAAATAGATGATCAGGATCAATGTGCTCTTTCTCAACATCAAAAAAAAAAAAACCCAAAAAAAATCACTTACACTGAAGTTTATAGAAGGGAAAGTGGGAAGTAGCCTTGAATGTGGTACTATTGGTAGTACAAACTTGAACAGTGAGTTTGGAAATCAATATGGGGTTTCTCAAAGAAATGGGAATCAATCTACCCAAGACCCAGAAAGGCCAGTCTTTGGCATTTACCCAAAGTATACTCAGTCATACCACAAAGGCACTTGCTCAACTCTTTTCATAGCAGCATTATTTATAATAGCCAGAACCTGAAAACAACCTAGTCACCCTTCAACCAAAGAATAGGTAGGCAATATGTGGTACATTTACACAATGATGTATTACCAAGGTATATATATAAAAAAATCAATGATCTCATGAAATTTGTAAACAAATTATGCAACTAGAAAAAAATAATTCTGAGTGAGAGACCCAGAAAGACAAAAATGTTATGCATTCACTCATATTAAATATTAGGAGTAAAATACAGGAAAACAATCCAAAACCTCAGAGAGGCTAGATAGCTAAGAGGGTCCAAGGAGGGATGCATGGATTGCCATGAGAAGAAGAAATAGAAGCTATATCATTGCTAAACTGGGTGTTGGTGTGGGGAGCATGGTCAGATAGAAACTTGAAGTAGCAGATTGGGAGACTGGGTGATAGAGGGAAATTGGGATTGGATTGTTGGGCAAAGTTAGGAAAGAGATATTTTTATGGGGGGTTATTGTCGGGTTAGAAAGAAACTTGGTGCTCTGGAAACTCCCACAAATCCACAAATCTGATCCCAGTTAAAACTCCTAGCAATAATGAAGAGGATGCCTGAACTTGTCTTCTCTTGTAAGCAGATTGGTGACTAGTCTAATTGTCATCATATAGCCTTTATCCAGTAACTGATGGAAGCAGATCCACAGCCAAGTACTGGGCTCAGTTCAATGAGTCCTCATGAAAACAGGAGGGATTTTGTGAGCTGTCATGACAAAGAAACCCACAGAAACAGCAACCAAGAGCTCATATCATAGTAGCACATGGGTGGACCAACACTTAGGGATCTGCATGAAATAGACCTAGGACAGTTGTGTAGCTTGGTCTGTTTGTAAGTTTCCTAGCAGTGAAATCAGGACCTCATGACCTGTCCTTGGCACTTAGTTGACCTTTGGGAACCTGTTTCTCATGCTGGATTAATTTCACCCAGCCTTTATAGAGGGCAGCAGCTCAATCCTACCTCAACTTGACATGCCATATTTTGTTCAGGCCCAAGAGAGGACTGTCTCTTTCCGAATGTAGGTGAGGAAGAGGAGCAGATGGGTAGGGGGTGATGGGGGTAGGGGAGAAGAAGAAGGAGGTGACACTGTGGTTGGTAAGTAAAATAAGTGCTTTCAGGCATCTACCACTATTCATTCTTACTGTGGATCTTGTTTGTTCTGTATACATGCAGTTGCCATACGAAAGGTACAGGATTGGTGTGTTTGACTCTCAATGACTGACTATGACATGTGTATGACATTATACTTGAAAGTTAGGTAGATAAGTGCTGGAGAGGTGAATATTGGATGGATTTTATTAATGAGCAATTGTCTAAAACACATCCTTTTCAATAACTGTAGGTACTTTCTCCATTGTGAATAGATTTTTCTCTCATAATAAATCCCAACCATAGTCCTTCTTCCTCCACTTCTCCTAGTTCCTTCCACCAATTTTCGTCTTCCCAGTTATACTACCACTCTGTTCCCTCTCCAAAGAAGAACAGGTCTTCAGTGGATGACAGTCAAACAGGAAGAAAAAAGATACAATAAGACAAGGTGAAAGCCCTCATTACAAGGTTGGACAAGTCAAACAAGTAAGAGTAAAATAGTTCTAAGGGCAGGTATCAATCTATGAATATAGCAGAATATCATTAGAAACTAATTCATTAATTTTTTTGGTCTGTTATGTTTGTTTCTACCCAGGTCTCTGGGCTATCCAGTCTCCAGTTTCTGGTCATTCAGGCAGTGGATGGAATAGGCTTCCTTTAACAGTGTGAGCCTCAAGTTAAACCAAACATTAGTCACCCACTAGAACCTATTCTGTACCACCATTGTCCCCGTACATCTTGCAGGCAGGACAGAGTGTAAGCTGAGGATTTTATGGCAGAATTGGTCTTTAGTTTTCTCTTTTCATAGCCTGCATACTATGCTTTGCTGTTGCTGTTGTTATTGTCATTGCTCTTTATGAGTTAATGTTTGGGTGTAAGATTGTGTCTCTATGCCCTGTACTTTAATCAATCAACCTAATGTTTTGAGGTGGTCAAATAAAAATTAAAAGCAGTAATTAAAATGGAGCAATTTTGCATGGTGTGTCATCTTTTGTTCATTTTTGTGGATTGGCATTCAAAAATATACAACAAAGAAATAACCAAATAGACTAGTTATTTTATCCCTAATGCATATAAAGCAAACATATATTCAAAAGGTAAAACTGTGTATTCTTACAATTTTGTGCTTCGGTGCATAAGTTTTGTAAGAACACACTCATGAAAATATCTGAAACAGTGACCTATAAAACACCCACACAGTTTTCCAATTGCCATCTATAAGTCATTTCCTCTGTGTCAAAACTCGTCTTCATCCAAACTAAACGCTATGGTATTTTGTAAGAGAACACTAGTTCCCAATATTAAGAATTCAGTGTAAATTGCATCACATAGAATGAATCCTTTAATGGAAGAAAGATGGATTTGTTTTTCTTAGCATAATTATTTAGAGTTCCATTTATATTTATATGCATCAATATCCAATTTATTTTATTGTTGATAAATAATGTATTTTATGATTATGCCATTGCTTATTTTCTCTGTTTACTCATTGATAGGGTTTTGAGCTAAAGGTGCTATAAATATTTATGCAGAAATATTTGTCAAAACATATGCTTTCATTTTTCTGTTATTCAGAAAATACTCAAGAGGAAGTTTGCTGGTTCATGCAATAGTTACATGCTAAAATTGAAAAGAAACAAGCTGTTTTTAAACTTGATAGTGTTTTTGCTTTCCATCAGTTATGATTAAGAGAATCATTATTTGGAAATATTTCATTATTTAGGCTATTTATTATTTCCATTTTTTCTTTTCTTTTCTTTTTTTTTTTTTTTTTGGTTTTTTGAGACAGGGTTTTTTTGTAGCCTTTGAGCCTGACCTGGAACTTGCTCTTGTAGACCAGGCTGACCTCAAACTCAAAAAGATCCTCTTGCCTTTGATTTCATGAGTGTTGGGGTTAAAGGTATGTGCCACCACCGTCTGGCTTATTAATTCAATAATTCAGTTTTATGACTTCAGTATGGAATGATGTCCCATTATATTTATACATGTTATTAAAAAATTAAGAACAGTTTATGTCTATTTATGTTATGGTTTCCTGTCTTCTTGGTAATGTCAATGTAAATAAACTGGGTATTTTTTCTGTTTAAGAAGAATTATTTTCTTTTCAATATATATCTTTAAAACATGCATGAATTACAATTGCTATCTCTTCTCTTTTTATTATCTATATTTGGATGGTTTTAATTCTTATGACTTTTTAAAATTGAATTCTAGCCTAGCATAAAATAAATTTGCTATAACATGGAACAAAGCTCTTTATTATATATTTCTATAAACCTGATACTTTCTAGTCTAATGTACAGTTTATTTTAAATTAATGTTGCATATGTGTGCTATAAACTACTCACTCATCAATTTATTCAATAGATATAATAAATAATTTCAATATTATGAAAAATACTCTTTCTTTTCATTTTGCTGCTTATACATTCATTATGAAAAACACTTTTTATATGTGTATACATATCAGAATTTTATCTTCTTATGATTTTCTATCACTTTCATATTCTTTGAAAATTACATTCATAATATGATGTCTTTTGATTGATTTCTTGTCACTCATTAGTCTTCTGTGACTTAATCACATTTTTCTTCAAATTTATGTGCTTCTTTTTTTTGTAAACCCAATGAGTCCACCTAGTGCTTCCGATGTGTTCATGGAATAGAATGCTCTGCAGCAGTACTCAATAGGAAAATTACTCTCCATTCACCAGCAACTGTCAACTAGCTTTAGCTCGTCGACAAGTGTGAGATATCATGGACATTACTTCCATCCATGTTGGTAGTGATTAGCTTGATCCTTTGGAGATATTGTGCAAGCCTTAAGGAAGTATTATACAACATCAATTTTTTATCATTATAATAAAATTTATAAGAATCAAGTTGCTTTCAAATATAGTTTAAAAGAGCTGTATATTTACAAAAAGATGCATAGTTTGTAAAATTTCCATTACTTCTCATTTAATGTTCTGCATTAACAATTTCAAATTTTGATAATCAAAGTAAATTTTTTATCCTAGCCACACCTTATGAATATCGCATTGCATTAATCCATTCTATCTTCTTAGAAACTTTTTGGTAGGCACAATCACAATATTTCCAAATTTATTTCCATCTTTTCTCTAATTATTTGAAACGATACTTGTTTTATATTTTGCATAGGTTTTCCCAATTGGAACTTGATACGTGACTGAATTACAAAACAAATAAAAGTTTGGTCAAAAACCAAAACAAGCAGAATGTCATCCTCATACAAATATTACAATATGAAATTTTTATCTGGGTTATTTTAGTTAACATACAAAGTAAAGGTATATGTCATGAACAAGTGCATATAAGGTATATAACAAATACACAGCATATGAATGAAACATACATAATGTGTTTATTATATATACACAATCTATACAATCTATATAAAAATATAAAAAATTATAATGCATAAAATAACAGTTTGTAATATACATTCTATGTCTTCACCTTTGCCCTGGATCACTCCAATTCTTTTGCTTACCCTTTCTCTCCCTCCAAATACTATTCAAATTTTTTTATGTATAATGTAATTTTTTCAGAATAACTTTGATGCCTTGAGTGACACAGTCTTTGTCAGAATTGGTTACTATAATGTCACATCTAGTGCTCTCTATTGCCTTCAATGTTGGGTTAGAAAAAGGCACTAGATGCAGACAACATTAATGAGGATGAATTGATATTGTTGTCCTTAAGGGTATAAAAGTTGTACAAATAGCCTGGAATTATGTGCATGAGTAATTTACCAGTTTTCCCACATATGTTGAAGCATTTGCTTATGTTAATACATGCTTATGAATATTTATTTCCTACTCAGTCAAAATTGAGGCTGCCTTGAGTATTCTGCCACATGAGTTATTTCAGTTTGGAATGTTGGAACTCTACTAGTAACCCCTACATTATACAAGTTTTTCATATTACTTTCTCTTGAGTTATTTCTCTCTGTGTGTAACTACAAAATATGAGTTATTATTCTTTTATTTCCTTTCAAGCTTCTAATTAAGATATTTCTGCAAAGACACCTGAAATTTTTCATAATTAATGGGATTAGGAATCAAGTTGAAGGGTTTAGTGTTCTCGCCGTTGCAATGGTATTATTTGGGGATTCTCAGAAGATAGTGTAACAAAATATAAGGCATATAATGAAACGAGATAAATGTTTTTGTAATTTCTGAATGATTTTGTATAATAATGTTAAAAGTGTACATTGACATTCATATAACAATTTTGTGTTATTCAGTTATTCCATAAATTATTTAAACTGCCAGTTTAGTGGAATATATTGTACAAATAACCACAATTTTCTAAGATGATAATAACTCATCTTCCCAAATGGTTATACCATTAAAAATTCTTATTAAAAGTACATGGAAGAAAACTACTTTAATTTTCTTGTCTTGAATTAATATTCAAGTTTTGTGAGTTTCATAATTTCTTGAGAAAAGGTTTCACTCTGTGGCCTTGTCTGGAATGGAACTTGCGAACTGTGTAGACCCAGTTGCCCTAGATCTTACAGAGATGGCTTTCCTCAGCTTCTCGAGTACTAAGATTAATACTGTGTGCCACCACACCTGGCCTCATAATTTAGTTGTTTATTTTTGTTTTTCATTTATTGATTAAATCTGTGTTTACTCATGATACTTGTTTTTCTCTTTACTTATATATTATTTGCATACTTACTTTTGCAATTTGCTTATAATTCTTACTCACTTGTAATTATTATTCTCTTGCCGTTGCATTAGAAGATAAGTTTGCAAATTTTGCTTTCAAGTCTTTTATCAAACAGGTGTTTCGCAAATAATTTACTAAATTTGTTGCATCTCTTTTGCTAATTTTAGGCAGAACAGGACCTTCATTTTATCGTCATATGCTGCATTGAGAAATCTCAGTCAGCATGAGCCTTCCTGTCCTCCCATATTGCCTGACAGTATCTCATACAGCTGGGACTCCTTACACCACAGCATTGCAAAATATTCTCCTGCTGCTTGGTTTAATTTCTTGTTTTGATTATCATGGCCTATTGCTAATTTTCACAGTTGGACATCACAGAAAACAAGTGACCTGGAATTGAGATCAGAAGTGATTAAGGATTATGAAGGTTGAAATTGAGTAACAGATATTGCACACCAGAAAAGCAAGTCTAATGAAGTGCAGGTGCAATAATGAAGAATAAGAACAAAGAAATGAAAGATTATCAGTGTAATTCATTGAAGTCAATGAAAGATGAGAACCTTGTGAAAGCCTTAACTCTTACAAATGCTCATTCCTCACCCCATCATGATGACTGCAAACAATACACAGCTTAGCTTTTGTGTTTGAAGTGAAGCCTGAACCTGGCAAAATATAAAATTAGTGTTAGTTTTCTTAATGGTCCCAGAATCATCATTTATTATATAAGGGAAAATAAATTGATAATGTTAATATGCTAAGGTAGCTAAAAATTTTGGAAACTATAAGCTGACTGTAGAATAATATTTCCTTCTTAGAAATCTTGCACTATATCTTTTAGATAAGTTTAACAACTTTTAGCTATATGAAAACTATTCACCAACTTTTTTCTGTGCAGTGTTTGATACAGCAATGTACATAAAATGGCTGAAAACACATGAATGTAGGATTTGGTAATAGGGGGATCTCCCATTCCACAGAATATTTTAGGCTAGATAGACTGGGAACTGTCAATAAAAGACTGAGTACAAAATCAGTGTCTAGAATCATGAGAGAAAAAATATGACTGGCCAACTATGATGCCATTAAAATGATATAAGACATTGTTTCCATCAGTGCCTCAGGGTTTCATTTTTTCTCACACCTTTATTTGGAGTAGGCACTTTCTCTTCATTATGTTAATGGTAACAGAAATAGAAGGCTGAGCCTATTTTATTTCTTTACTCTGTTGTGTAAGTACTCCTATTAACATGACTACTGTGATCAAATTAAGCAGATTTGGAATATTGTAACTATATTTCTTGCAAGTTTAGAAGCATAATTTTATCAGATGATATTTATGAGTATCCTATCAAACAGAAGCAGAGAAGATTCTAGACAATCATTTTGACGACGTTGGCAGTACTAGATCTTGTAAATTGCCAATGGCAAAATATTTATAAACTTTCAAAGTATTCAAGGCTGATGTAACTTCATGATAATGATTACAATGATTATATGCTGACAAATGATTTATAACAGCTTCTATTTCCTTAAGTTTCTCAAAAATCAAATTTATTTACATCTCATGTGACAGCCATTTTATTCAAATTTTTAGATGCTTTTAATTGGTAGAAACATTAATTTTCCAGAATGATAGAGAGCAGAATTTTAAATTTGAGCATTATAATTTCTAAAGTTTCAGTCAGTAGGTGGAATGAGGACAGGGCAAACATAGTAGAATGGGAGACTATTAGTCTTCTCAGTCCATCTCAGTGATCCAGGTGATCTCATTTCTTACGCTCCATTTCTTCAGCTTCTAATTAAGCAGAATATGACTCCCAGTAGTCTTTGAATTTAATTACAAATGCCACAGAATTGATAATTATTACCTGTAGAAATTAAGACTAAATGATACCAGAGGCCTTGTCTCTACAGCTGTATCCTTTCATCATTATCCATCAAGGACTCATGTAGTGTTTTAACAACATTCTCATAACTTTTTTGAAGTTTACAAAATCTTGGATCTTTAAGAAAATACTCTTTTCCTAAAAGTAGAAAGTCTTACCAAATCATAAATGGATCCTTGCTTTCCTTAAGATTGCTCAATAGTATAATTCAAGTACTAGATTTTTAGAGATGTGGCTGATATGGACTCTTAATAATATGTTTTCTAAGATTAACTATCTAAATGCCTAAAATTATCTTTTTAAAATAATTGTTTTTATAAAAGATAAAATGAATTAAATCAATAACTTTAACATAAAATTAGAGATGTTTTGAACTCATCATAGTTTCTTTACATATCTGTAGAGATCTACTCTTTTGAACACTCATTATTTTTCACTTTTTACATTTTACTCTTGTGGAATAAATATTCTAGTGAAATTATGAATGAATAAATTTGTCATTTCTTGATATCTTTATTGTTGTCAATAAATTTTAGTTCAGGAAAGAAATGAAAATGAATTTGGTGCCAGTGGCATACACAGAAAGCATCTCTAACCCAAGATTTCTATACAATTTCACAAAGTCTTTTGAAAGTTAGTGTTGTGTTGTGTATTCCAAAATTTATTAATTAGTGCAGTATGATGGAAACAACAATGTGGGCTAGGTCTCTTGGTATGATATTTATAAGATGTCCTAACAAAGCATGGCCTTTGTTCTCTAAAATTTTTCCTTATAGTAGAAAAAATAAAGGAAACAAAGATAATTTTGCAGAAGATCTTTAGTGTTAGTTATACCTCACTGTATTAAAGTTATACCTCACTTTAGCCAGAACCTCATGACTCACCATGGTGAACCACTCCTATTATTCCTTTCTGGAAATACCCATACATTTTATTAATTGTCAATAATTCCCTGACATCTATGAATATTCCAGATGAATCACATTTCTCTGATATTTCAAAGTTAGCATATACAAATGAGAAAAAACAAATTGGTAATCATAATCATAATGATAGTTTGTAGCTCTTTCCATTTACATAGAAATTTAATAATTTTATTTTTAAGAGCTGTATAATATTTCATTATGAATATGTGCCACATATGTATTATATGCCAGTTGATAGACGTATTGCCTTCTTTAATTTTTTAATATTTTGTGAATAGAGGAGTGGTGAACATATTTGAGCAGATATAGCTAGAAAAATTTATAGAAGATTTCTGAAATATTATATATATTTCACTGGTGACAAAGTAAAAATATTATAGTAGACATAATCAATCATATCTAATTCGATTTAATGCCTGAAAAATAAGTTAGAACTATTATTGGGGTCCAAAATTTTGTCTAGATAGGTCATATGTTATTGGTCAACCTACTTTTGATATGCTGCTAAATGGGCATAATAGTAAAACAACTAGTAATCACTAAAGATAGTCCTATAGATTATACATACATAAACACACATACACACATCCCATACACACACATACCCACACACACACAGGGAGTTTCAAACTAACTTATTCTAAATTGACCCCTGAGACATCACAAGTTATCAAATAAAAAGTGTATGGACAGGAATGTGTTACATCTTTTGAAGTTCTTGGAAAATGAAGATATTATGTACAGTCAATTTTCACTGTTCTTGGATACTCTTCAGAATTTATGGTAATACTCTTTTGCTTAAGAGAGCGTATACTTGAGTCATAGAACACAGAGAAATCACCAAGTATTCATGTCATTCCTACAAGGTCCCTTTCACTGTGCTACACATCCTATCAGAAAAAGGAAGCAGGCATTAGTCTTTTCTACTTGTGAACTATGAGAGCCACAATGACACAAATCATGGAGAGATGTGCCCATTGGTGAACTCGTGTATGAATATTAGAGGATTTAAGTCTGGTCCCACAAGTTGAAAACCCCTGAAACTGCGACTGAATATCAAATCTTACTGATTTTTTTATATCCCTTCAATTTTTATAAATTACATTTTGCTTTGTATTTCTTTACTGATCAACTCTTCTTTCTAAAATAGTCTCTCATAACCAAAAATAAGTGAAATTTTTTGACTTTACTCAGCGAGTGAAGTTTGATTCTGAGAAAATTAAGAAGGGATCCTCTGTCACAACAGAGCTGAGCAATTGCCTTCCTGAAATACTCCAGGCTCTTGATTCCTGAAGATGGCAACATCACTGCTTCCTCATAATCACGTGACAGTTGCACTGCAAAGGATCACTACAACAGCATCGTGATAATCACATGACAGTCACATTGTGAAGGATTACTACAGTATCTTAATAATAATCACGTGATATTTGCACTGCAAAGGATTACAACCACAGCATCCTAATAATCATATAACAGTCACATTGTGAAGGATCACAACCACCGTAACCTAGTCATAATCATGTGACAGTTACATTGGGAAGGAAATCCAGAATAAAGATGGTGATTTTATTTTCTTTATACTAAAAACAATACAAATCTAAAGATAAGAAATATATTAAAAGGCAAAAAAGATAAACCTAAATTTGAGAGTATTTGCCAGTTCTTGATAATTTTGTAAGATCATTAAAATTCTCATTTATAATTTACTTTTAAAGTCTCTCATTTTTTATATTTGAGAATAAAGAATGGATATCCTAAGATCATATACAAGTTTTTACCTTCTGGATGCTCATCTGCATTTACTAAATACAATTTTATTATTTTCCTGAAAATGATTCACAGTGAATTATTTTATTGTTTTGAGGATGTCATACATTACTGCATCTATATCACAACTGACTTAGCCTTACCTTCAAATTCTCTTGTCTCCTCCATCTCACTCTCAAATTATCTTTTCTTGGATTAATATTTTATTCATATATACATCTGTATAAAGACCTCACTTAATCAGTTTAGCATGGTTTTCACATGTGATGTGGGAAGTCCTTCTGTATATGTGTTGCTTTTATTGGTTGATGAATAAAGTTGTGTTGCTCAATGGCTTAGCAGACATAACCAGGTGGAAAATCAGAGATAGGGAGGGAGCATAGGCATAATCAAGGAGAAGCCATGTAGCCACTGAAGGAGTAACATGCCACAGAGTAAGACACAGCCTGTGGCAATACAATAGGCTATTTTAGTAGTGATAGCTAGCCAGTAGAAAGCCAAAGACATTGGCCAAACAATTGTAATTGATAATAAGTCTCAGAGTGGTTATTTCATAAGCAGCTTCAGTAACAGGCTGGAGAAGAAAACCTGTCCAGGGGGACCAAAAGGACAGAAAGTACTTGTAGCTACATACATATTTCCGGGGCTGAGCACTAAGGACTGAACAAACTATGTGGCAGCTAGTCCCTAGAGGAGAATTTTTCTCCCAGTATAAGCAGCCATTAGCTGTTTGTAGCTTTTTATCTAGTGGTGAGACCATGTGGAATTGCACCTCTCCAGGTTGGCATCCTGGCTAGTATGTCACTCACTGTGTTTTTCTTATTCAGGCAACCATATTGTTGAAACTCTGTGTATTTTCAGCATCATGTCCAAGAACCCTACCTGGCAGCAGGTATTCTGGACCTACAGACTTTCCAATCTGTCTGCCTGCTCCGTAGTGACATTCCCTGAAACTTAGGTATATGGATTATTGTAGATGCATCAACTGTTGTGGAGCGCTCCAAAATTGCTGATGCTTTGCATTTATACCAGTTGTGGATCTTTGTAATGGTCTTTATCAGTTACTAAAGGAATCTTCTTTTATAAGGGTTGAGAGGTACACTTATCTGCGGGCATAATGCTAAGCAGTTAGAAAAGTGTTAGAAATTATATTGGTTTAGGAAAATGCTATTCTTGACCTCAGATGCAGTTTTGAACATAAGCTTATCTTTTTTTGCTAGGGAAAGAAACTCTTTTGTATAAAATCTCATTATTCCAGTACTTTTGAATGTCCTAAATCAGTTTTAGTTATTTATATTAAGTTTATAATCTTACTGACTCAGTGAAAGAGCTCAAGAAAATGAAACATTCTTAGTACAACAATGCAGCTGAATCAGAAAAGAAATGAATGTGTTGTTTTGTCAAATCCCACTGCAGCAATAGCTCCACCAATTTGTTTGAAAAGTGCACAGGCTTGAAGTTTCAGCGGCACTTAAGAGCTGTGGAGAACAATATATGTACAGTGACATACACATCATTCATACCATTAGTTCAATATATTTCTGCATAGAAGCTTTTCAAAATGTAGAAGCATATTTTGGGACCATGCTGTTTCAAAACAGAAGCAAAATCTGTGAGCAAAATTGTAAAATCTGTCACAGCCAAAAATATTGTTTACAGATTCACTCCAAAGTATCTGATGCTCTCACTTCTTATTAATCTATCTAAATTATATTAGCATAGCCTTACCGAGTAAACTTAACTTGTTTTAACTGTGTTCATGCCATGCAAAACTTTGAACAGTAGGAATTTATCACTTATTAGTTACAAATTTCCTGACTGACATGTCAGTAATCTATAACTTAGAAACCTTCAAGGGGAAGAAAATCAACAACTGGAATGAAATGAACATGTAGTCAGTTGTCTATAAGGAGGTCAAAATAGACAGTGTAGGTATTTTGTTGTGTGAGCTAATAGACATGAGCTATCTAAGTCAAAGAAAATTAAAAGTTAAGGTAGAATTTCCCTGACTTCCTCAGTAACACTTTTTAAAAAAAACTTATTTATTTTTATTTTATGTGTCTGAGTGTTTTTCCTTCATGCACTAAAATTCACTGTATGCATGTCTGGTGCTTTAAAAGGCCAGAAGATGATTTCATAACCCTTGTACTCAGAGTTTTAGGTGTCTGCGAGCCACAATGTGGTGCTGCTAACTGAAATCAGGTTCTGTGCTGTACTAGCAAGTGCTGATAATGAGAGTCATTCCTAGAGGCATTCAGTATGACTTTTAGATGGTACAGTGGACCTGAATTTCCATACTCATGCAAAACTTTATACACCAAACTAGTAATAGCATAATATTACATAGTATAAAATAAATATTTACTAAACAAAGTTAGTTGGTGAAAGTAAAAAATACACCCTGCATAGTGTAGCTTACAGGGCATACAGCACATTTGTTAAATCCTATCAATCTTAAAGCTGAATTCCCAGAGAGGAAGCAATCACAGAGTTGGAGAAGTCATATTGTCAGGTGTAGAATTCTCTTTCATTTATAGGTAGTTGCAAGAGAATAAACAGTAGCAAAATTTACAGAAATGTAGATGACAATGTGTAATTTATTAGAGACAAAACAAAGGGGTTAGAATTGTAGGAAACTTCTAGGTTCCAACTGAAGAAATAATTAAGAATTGAAGTTCTGCTTCTTTTAGGACAAATATTCTAACAGCATCTTTATAAAGAAGGGGAGGTAACAAAGAGTGAAAAACCTGATCAGAATATATTGCATAAAATATTTTGAATGAAATGAACACATGAGTTGTCAGGGCCATTCATAGAGATAGAGTGTTCAACATACTTTAACATTCTCTGTCGAGGAAATGTATATTCAAGGTTAAGGTAAAAAATCATATAATAGTGAACAATAGCAAACATTACAAACTCTGAGAAAACAGAAAAGATAAAGTATTGGCCCACAAAGTTTCTTAGGGTACATTTTCTCACAAATTTTGAAAGTGCATACAAATAACAAGGGAAAATTTATAGTGAACCTGTATCATTTCGGTGCCTTCTTTTGTGTCTACTTCCAAAGATATGTCACTGAGGAGAGAATAAAATTGAAATAAAAGTTATTTTTCCTGAGCATAGGACATATTCATGATTGTACTTTTCATATATCAGTTTATTGATTCAGCCAAGATTTATTGAACATGTGATGGAGGAAGGTCATTGGTTAATTATAATAAAGAAACTGCTTGGCCTCATACGTTAAACATAGGTGGGTGGAGTAAACAGAACAGAATGCTGGGAGGAAGAGGAAGTGAGCTCAGACTCGACAGCTCTGCTCTCTGGAGCTGAGGCCATGCTCCCCTCTCCCGGGCATACACACGCGATGAAGCAAGCCGCCAGGTCAGACATGCTGAATCTTTCCCGGTAAGACCAATGTTACACAGTTTATTAGAGATGGGTTGATCGGAATATCAGAATTAGCCAGTAAGGGCTAGAGCTAATGGGCCAAGCAGTGTTTAAATGAATACAATTTGTGTGTTATTTTGGTAAAGCTAGCCAGTGGTGGGAGCTGGGTGGTGGAATGCAGCCCCGCAGCTCCTTCAACAAACATGTAGTAATAGATAACTCACAAACACACACATTTATTATTATTAAAAAAAAGAACATCTGCCGGGCGGTGCTGGCGCACACCTTTAATCCCAGCACTCGGGAGGCAGAGGCAGGTGGATCTCTGTGAGTTCGAGACCAGCCTGGTCTACAGAGCTAGTTCCGGGACAGGCTCCAAAGCCACAGAGAAACCCTGTCCTGAAAAAAAACCAAAAAAAAAAAAAGAAAAAAAGAACATCTAAGTGTTGTGGTGCATATTTTTCAGTTGGGAGGCAGAAACAGGAAGATTTCTGTGAGTTTATCTAAAAAGTAAGTTTCAGGATAGTTGGAGCTGTACAATGAGATCTTCATTTAAAAAAGTCAAAAGAGCAAAGAACTTATGCAAAATGAATAAATATATTACCACACTATGATTAGTCCCCTAGTATGGTCTGATGTCATCTCCATAGGTTAGAAAGAAGTGGATAAATATTCAACTGATGACTCTAAAGGGCTGATACTATTCTCTTCTGAAATCGCCAAGTGGAAAGTATTCTATATATAGAAATTAAAAAATAAATACCCATAATGCATTTTAGAAAAGTAGAGTGTTTCACAACTTTTGTTTATTTTTAAATAAAAACTCAATGTGACAATAGCAATTTAACAACTGAAGTACATTAGTTCTTTCTACAATGCTTGCTCTTTAAATGCTGAAACACTGCTATTATTGTGGTATCTCACAAAACAGAGAAGTAGAGATAATTTAAATGATCATCTAATGACAGATTGTTAAAGTGATTTCTGTACTGTAGGATGTTATTGTTCAAGGACATCAAAGACAGACTCCAATGTTGTGCTGTCTCAGAAAACCAAACAGTCAAAAACTTTATGTACCCATGATGTTATTTAGATAAAATAAAAATAACACCCTGTCTTTTATTGCAGTTGTTTGTTGCAATTTAAAAAATAGTCTGACAAAAGCAACTTAAGGAAGGAAAGTTTATTTGGGCAAAGAAGGTCCAGTCCATTACAGTACAGATTTCATGACAGCAGGATCTTGAGGCAGCTATATCACTGACAGAGAAAGTCATGTGCTCACCTGGACTCTCTTTGTGTTTATGACAGGACCTTAGTCAATTGAAGGTTTAGGTAGGTTTCTGTGATTGACACTGAGACTTCTCACCTTCTTGCCTGAGGAAGATATCAGTGTCCATCTAGTATCACCTATATTGGGTACCCAGAATAGGTACTACTAGCATAGTTTTGAACTTGCCTGGTCAAATTTCTTTTTCATTGTTGATGTTGTAATTGTAAAAAGTTTTGGGTCATGCCCCTCTTCACTCGTGGCTCTGGACAGTGTCGCCAAGACAGTTTATTTTCAGTGAGAAGCTCCCTCAAAATTGCGTGGTCTTGATCTTTTCAGCGAGTAAGTGTTGAGACCCCCATTCTTTCCCTCTTTTGTGTTTGTCAGATTTGTCCGCCGACCCAGTTAGTAAGGGATATCATTTCTGTTACACAGTTTCTCACTCTTGTTCACTATTGTCTTCCTATACAAAATGGGTAACTCTCCTACTCTACCCTGTCCATATGTGATCTCTCTACTTCCGATGAAGGGGAGACAGGCAGTTCAGGCACTGAAAGGCCTGCTTTGGCGAGTGCAGCTACAGTTAATACTGTAAGTGCTGTTTCCCAGACAACTCAATTCCTGCCACAGAGAACCATACCATAGTACTCTTGGAGCGGCTGGTGGAGTCCATCCAGTAGTGGCACCCCAGCACCGCGTTGGGTGTATGGGAGAGTCAGTCTGGGCCCGATGTGCAAAGAACTTGCAGGCACCGTGGCACTAAGCCTAGTACTGCTGGCCTCACATTCGTGGTGCCGGCAGTGGCCTGTCTAGCTGTAGGGGAGAACATGGCCTCGGTTGCAAAATGCCTGCAGCCCACAGGACCTGTCAAAATTTGAACGAGACTCGAGCTGCCACCTTTAGCCCATGGTCATTGCTTCACTGCCTTCGGCCAAGCCAGCAGTAAACAGCAACTGCTGTTAGCCCCACAGCCCACTTGTAAGCCCAGATCCTGCTGAGCCCATACTCATGGGCAGCTACCTGAACCAACCCGGCCCACCAATGGGGCCAAAGGGGAGAACGATGATTATTGAACAGAGTTGGGGAAGTCCCAAAGTAAGAAAAGATGGGGTCACTGTTGCATAGTCAATTGGTTTAAAGAATAAATACAAAAATATTGCTGCTTGTTTGTCCCTGCCACCCAGAACCAAAATAACCACACAGAAACCTTATTAATTAAATCACTGCTTGGCCCAATTCAAAACTAAACTTCAAATGTCTCTAAAATGTTTTGTGAAGGAAAAAGCCGTATGATCATTTCATTAGAATCAGAAAAAGCATTTGACAAAATTCAACACCCCTTTATGATAAAGGTCTTGGAGAGACTAGGGATACAAGGTTCGTTCCTAAATATAATAAAAGCTATTTACAGCAAGCCGACAGCTAACATTAAATGGAGAAAAACTCAAAGCCATCTCACTAAAATCAGGAACACGACAAGGCTGTCCACTCTCGCCATACCTCTTCAATATAGTGCTTGAAGTTCCAGCAATAGCAATAAGACAACATAAGGGGATCAAGGAGATTCGTATTGGAAAGGAAGAAGTTAAGCTTTCATTATTTGCAGATGATATGATAGTGTACATAAGCGACCCCAAAAACTCTACCAAAGAAATCCTACAGCTGATAAATACCTTTAGTAACGTGGCAGGATACAAGATCAACTCTGAAAAATCAGTTGCCGTCCTATACACAAAGGATAAAGAAGCAGAGAGGGAAATCAGAGAAGCATCACTTTTCACGTTAGCTACAAATAGCATAAAATATCTTGGGGTAACTCTGACCAAGGAAGTGAAAGATCTATTTGACAACTTTATTGAAGAAAGAAATTGAGGAGGATACCAGAAAAAGGAAGGACCTCCCTTGCTCTTGGATTGGGAGGATCAACATAGTGTTTATGCTTCTATGTATATTGTTTAGATTATATAGGTTGTAATGCTGAACAGGTATTCTTGGAAGCTAGAAAAAGACAAGAAATAACCAGGAACACTCTAAACAGAAGTTATGGGCAGTGCACAATCAAAAACAGTAGTAGAGGAACAGGAAATTTTCCAAATTCTCTTACCCACCTATTTGTCTCTCTGTCCTTGAGACCTTTTATTTAAATTCATCTATTGGTGTGCTCTTAACGCTCAAACTGTTCAAACATTATCTTCTATATTAACATTGAAAAATTCAATACTTTTTATTAATGAAAAATAAACTACTTTATAATTAATTTACCATGTTATTAAAGGAAAATAATAACCAGTTATAAAAGTAAATAATAAAATTTCCCCATTCATGAAATGGATCTTATTTTGGTTGTTTTTAGTCTTACGAAGGAAAACAATTGTTTTTTTCATATTCTTTCTAAGATTGCTCTTAAATCTCTTTGAAAATAGTCTATTCCCGTCATTACGCTCTATATTGTTTAAATTTATTTTTTAGCATTTTACAGCTTCTTCCCTCCCTCTGATTTTGGCTAAGACAAACTGTGAAGCAAGTTTGACTATGTCCTAGTTTCAGGTCCCACGTGTTCTACAAATTACTCTTTCAGCCCCAGACTCCTATTTTTCTTTTGCGGGTGCTGACTACACAAGACCCTGTGGCAGAATGGTTCTGACTGATTAAGCAAATTAATTACCAGGACCATGCAATTTAAAGTGAAAAAGAAAGAAATCAGATATGGCAAATTACCACAACAAGAATATGATGCAGCAAATTATGAGTCTACTCTTTCACTATTGACTTTTCTTTGCTTTATGATTCTTAGAAATTATTGTGTCCAGAGTTCTGAATTCTCTCATCCAATATGGCTGTGCATAAACAGGACCACAATTTACTATCCTCATTAGTTTAGCTTTCTTCTCGTGAAGTGCAGAACCCAGAAGGGTAATTTTCTTTTAGAAGTGATATGTTTGTTATTTTTGCATATATCTAAAACCTATTCTTATGTCTCCAATTTCAGATAGGGAATATTAGTTTGCAATGACAACACATATTCCTCTTAAAAATTCTCCATTCCCTTTTTCAATTATGAAACAAACACTGTGAACAGGGTGGCATTTTTTTACATGGAAATAAATCATCTCAGGTTCATGAAAACAGCTCCTTGGTATGCTTCAATAGATTTGAGCTCAAGCACAAAAATGAAATCTTTGATGTTCTACCATCTTTGTTAGCAGTGGATTTTGAACACAGGAACTGAATTCTGTGACTTTTTGACTGAAGAATAATTTAAAATAGTAAAACAAAATTTTCCTAAAAATGATATACTGGCTATAACTATTTTGGTTATTTTTGATAATTTCTGGTTCAATTGAAATCTGGCTTCATTTAATGTTTTAAGTATAATTTATATAATATTTAATATATTTTATAAAATAAACTAAACCTAAAAGAGAAACATTATTATACTTAATCTGTTAAAGCATATGTTTGTATGACTTTAACATTATATAAAACAGTAACTTGATTATAGATTTAGGAAGAATCAAATATCATAACTGAGGGCAAATAAAGTTCACTTTGAGAAAATAATTCTAATAATAAATAATAATAATGATGCTGTGGAAGAAAGATAGATGAAAGAATTAGGAAAAAATGCAATCTGAGAAAAGTTCAGATTCTTTGGATTAAGAAGTTAACTGATTCACTTCCATGAAGAAGCAAAAATGAATCAAATGCTGGTGTATGTTGGTAAAATTGCATATATAGGAAAATAAAGAATATGTAAATGTGCAAAATAAGAATGAAAATGGTGGAAAATAACTAATTAGACTAAGGAACCATTTTAGATTTTAAATACTAGAATCTGATAAACATGTTAGGAAATAAAGAGAAAATAAGGTACTTTTCTCTTGAAAATTATATTTTAGTAAGACAACTTTTATGACAAAAAGACAAAGTATATTATTATTATACTAATTTTTTTTTTTTTTGGTTTTTCGAGACAGGGTTTCTCTGTGGTTTTGGAGCATGTCCTGGAACTAGCTCTGTAGACCAGGCTGTTCTCGAACTCACAGAGATCCGCCTGCATCTGCCTCCCGAGTGCTGGGATTAAAGGCGTGCGCCACCACCGTCCGGCTTAAATTTCTTTTTTAAATTGAACATAGATTCTTCTCTTACACAGTACCTCCCAATCAGTTTTCCCTCCTTCAATTCTCCCAGCTTCCCTCCACAGCTCCCGTTTTCACCTAGATCTACTCCCTCTTCTTATCCCTTTTGAAAAGAAAAGGCTTGCAATAAACAACAACCAAAAATGACAAAACAACATACAACAAGGCAAATCAAAAGTGTTCACAGCAAGATTGGACAGGCAACCCAACAAGATGAAAAGTATCTTAAGAGCATTCAAACCACAAGAGCACACACCTGATCCCACAGTTAGAAGTCCCACAGAAACAAGATATCAGCAATAACTTGTTTCCAGAGTTACTGCTGCGCACTCTGCACTACTGCTAAACTGTTCTACCACAACAGGCACTAAACATTCCAACATGGGTGAAACACAAGGAAATTAGCTTACAACCACATATATTAGGATGGTAAAATTTGTTAAGGAGAGTCTCTATACCAGAGATGTTGGGAGGGTGTTATAGTCTCTGTTCGGGTTCTACTGCCATGTTTTTCTGTATTGCTCCAGTAACAGACTGTTATTACAGAGTTTCAAATTTAAATAATTACTTTCATCCTGAAGTTGGCTTGGATCAAAGAAATAGAAAAGGCAGTAGAACACTAGAAGACTGTAAAAGTGAAGTTGGTCCATTTTATCAATAAATCCAAATGCAATGTGTTTTCTATTTATTTTGTTTTTAAAGGAACAAGTTGTATTCAAGTTTAGCTTCTACTTTTTTTCTATTTTATTGGAAAGTATCCAATTCACACAGATTTCTGTGACTGGTATATGTTTAACTGGAACATGTTAAAATGTTCGACTTCTCAAATAATCAAATTAAACTATACAGGCAGCTATGATGTGAGTAGGGAACAGACACACTGGTCTCTTTGGCTTCTTTTATTCAATTGTTTGTTTTTTTCTTTTTTACATAACAACCCCAGTTCCTCCTCCCTTCCCTTCATCACCCCACTTTTTCTCCTTTTCACATCCACCCACTCCTCAAAGGGGGTAAGGCCTCCCTCTGGGAATCAACCAAGTCTGGCATACTAAGTTGAGACAGGACTAAGACCCTTCCAACTGTATCAAGGTTGAGTATGGTATCCCAACAGAGGGAATGGGCTCCAAAAAGTTTATGCACCCAGGATAAGTCCTAGTCCTACTGCCTACATGTCCCCCAACAGATCAAGCTCCATATCTGTGACCCACGTTCAGAGGGCCTAGTTTGTTCTCATGCAAGTTCCACAGCTGTCATATAAGTACCTGGTTTTCTCAATCATAGCTGAATTGGGGAACAGACATAGAGGGTGAGCAATGATACTCATATCTTGATAGAGAGAGTCATTATGGGGTTAGGGAGAAATGCATTGCTAGGGAAATTTCCAGGATCCACAAGTATGACTCCAGTTAGTAATCTAAGCAATAGTGCAGAAGGTGCTTGAACTAGCCTTACCTTATACTCAGATTAGTGACTATCCTAATTGTCATCATAGAACCTATATCCCATAATTGATGGAACCTGATGCAGTGATCCACAGCCAAGCACTGGGCTGAGATCCTGAAGTTCATTTTTTTTTTTGGGGGAATGTTGGTATAACTCACCATTACCTTATAGCTCTTGCATTACACATGTCTGCCAAGTCAACAATACATGGATGTTTACTGCAAATAAACTTGATATTAGTTCAAGATGTAATATGCCATACTTTACACATTCACACACACACACACAGGTGCATACACGTGCATGAACATACACGTGTACACACACACACACTGGAGCATTCTTGCACATTTTACTCTGTAGTTATGAAAACATTTACTCAGGCAACCTTGTTTGACTATTGGACAGCAAGCAAGGAATCTTTACTGCCTTTCCAGTAAGGAGCATTTAATTGCTTGTACTCCATTATACCACACGTGGTTACACATTAATTAAACGAGTGTTCTTTACAATTACCGTTTATTTTTCTAAAAATTATTTGCATGCACTATTTTGGATCTGCTCCATTTTCTTTTTCCATTTCTGAATGCAAAGCATGCTACATGCAATGAACAATAACCATAGCAGTGAGTGAATGTTGTCCTGTCTTGGAACTTTTGACAATCAACTCATCAGCCCATTACTGTTTAATTCAACTTCACTCAAATATTCATGACATAGGTAAACACAATTAGAAATCTTGCCCGAATGTAGCACAAATGGCCTTAGTTATGGTTCCTAATGGAGTCAGTGTTTTACCCAGAATCATGAACATGACACTCATTGCCTGTATTTGGCATTCTAGTCTTTCCAAGCCCCTATCAGAATGGTTCTTTAAGTTCTGCTAAAGCGTCTTAAGAGGTATTTGAGTGTAGGCCCAGTCTTCAAAGCCATTCTTTCATTCCTCATAGCCAATTATCTGTATTACCATAGTTTTGCTTAATCCTTGGGAAGAATATCTAACGGAAACTTCTTAAGGGATTAAGGTTTCATTTTGGCTGATTTGAGGGACTGTAGTTTCTTCATGTTCACTTCTGTGGTTGACAGTGTGAGATTGAGGAAGCATGTTCACATAGCAGCCAGTCAGAACATATAGTGAAGACCAGAAACAGAGCCAGATAATGTACCCCAATTTCTGATACAATAATTCCATATACAAACACAATGAAAATTTTCATTACCTTTCAAACCAGTTTCACTAAGTACAGTTGAAGTAAAAAACATAACAAATATTTCACACTTAAATTATAATAGAACATATCCCCTAAAAAATGTGTGACTGTTATTCTACATATTTTGAAAACACCCAACAATTAATGCCATATAAGCACTGTTTTTTGTGTTCTATCCTTTTTCCATGAGCTTTGACTCTCTATAAAGTTGTTCTGTCCATTCTGAACTCTTCCATTAGAGTCATTCACCTGAGTTGCTCTTCTCTTTTTTCCTAATAGTCCTTGTTCTTGCCCTCAAATTCCTTTGCTAGTGTTAATGCATGGACTGAACTGTTTCTTGTTTGGTGTCATTTTCCAATTGATTCGGCTTTGAAGAGAAAAATAAGGTCATAGCCTTGCTGGAACCTGAACAAAAGAAGCATGACCTATGGCACCACTGAACGAACTTTCCTGTGGTGCACTGGAAGTGCTGGGAGTTATTCCATATTTCAGTCTAAGGGGATAAAGCAGTCTGGTGACTAGTTATATTTAATGGAAAATGTAGTTGACACGTAGTGTCGTTTTTTTGCTTTTTTATTAACTGCAAAAGGGTATAATTTTATGTTAAAGATGGCAAGATTTATTTCCAAATAATAAAAGATTTATAATTTTTATACATTTCTAGAAGAAATTAATACATGTTAATAGATTATTTTTCAAAAACAAATATTACTTAATTACCTTTCATAAAACCTTATTAGGATAATTTTAATTGCTGAACAAAATAAGTATAATAATTTCTTTTTATTTATCCTTTTGATTTGGATCAGTCCCTTATAAATATTTAAAACTTGTAAAAATGTTATGAGCAAACAAGGAGATAATTAATATTCTATTTAAAATTCACTTGAACATTCAAATTCAGTGTAACTTTTGGAAATAAGTATGAAATATCCTCATGTCAAAAACAGATAACATAATCTTTTCCAATTTTACTTTAATTTAGCATTTATTAATACTATTCCTAAACTACAATATAAGAACAACATTAAAAACAGTAAATTAAAATTTACATTTTATAAATCTTGGAAAAGTTTGACATATTTATATTTAATTTAGTAACTCATTTTTAAAGTCTTGACTACCACATCTTAGAAATATTACTTACATATGTTGATGTCTCTCAAATTTTCTGTGAATTCTGTAATCATTATCCAATAGCCTTTGTACAATGAATTTCATTCTGAATTCTTAAATCTGATGAGTATAAAAACATTATTTTTGAACATAAATATTAATTTCACTTGACCACAGTTGATTGCACATTTCCTTTCATTATGCTTCAATTACTCTTTATCTTTTAATCCTGTCAAATTTACTCAAACAGGCTTTGTAGAAATCTATGTTTGACAAGTTTTAGTTACTATTAGAAGAAAATAAACACCGAGAAACTTGCAAAGAGAAAAGACTACTTGTCCCATATCTTTTATAACTTCACCTCAAGATGAACTTAATCATTATCTCTGGGATAATGACAAGGCTACAGCATGGTAGAAAACACAGAGGTACCAGACTAGCTCATCTCATGTTTAAAAAGTCAAATACAAAAAGGATAAAGTCAGAGTTCACAGCCTTTAAGACAATGCCCCACTCACTGAGAGGATGCCACCAGTTACAAATTCTTATAGACTCCAATGTTTGTTAATATGTTAAAAAAAAGAATGAAGTCACTAGTATGTAGCCTGTATGGGAGTCTTATCCAAACTTTAATATGAATTCATCCAGTTCTCTGAATACAAAATGCTTTCCATCAGTTCCCAACAATACTCAATCTTCACTGTTCAAGCATTGTTTAGAAGCCAAGTTCACATTAATTTCTGAGATTTAAAACAAACAGAATTTGGGGTCTTGTAAACAAATCATTGCACACATGAAATATAGGAAGGTGAGTAGGAATCTATAGCTTTCTCCATCATTATTGGGATTAGAAAATATCAAGGTACAGACTAAAATATAACCCTAGCATTTCAAATACCAAATCTGAATGTTCCATTGCTGAAATCCATTAATATTCTTGGGACTCTGAAAACTCTATTTTTATTTCTTTCATGGTTTTCAATAGCATGGCCTCTTTTATGTACTACCTTTCTCTATTCTTTCATCTTTTTTTCAACAAGTATGTTTCATTCTTGCCCTCTGTCTCCTTGTGGGAAATTTAACATAATTATAAAATTTTTCAGTATTTATTTATTCTTATTTAATGATTATAATATTTTTTTCTGAAGGTATGGTCATTTACTATGCAAATACAATGCCTATAGAGCCTAGAGAAGAGTACTGGATTCTTTAGAAATGAAATTATGAAACATTAGTCACTATGTTGATTTTGGGACCAAAAGCTATGTGCTTGACAAGAACAATAATGATTTTCTTAACTCTTAAACTACATCTCTAGCCTCTTATTGCAATGTTGAATTCAATTCTGCAGCTCTTCAGGCTACTTCTTACAGGAATACTCACCGTAATACATGAATTCATGACTGCCAATTATTTTCCAAAAACTCTTTATCATACCATAACATTGGAGGTTAAATTGTTAGAAAGATATAATCACCTCGGTCTATAATAGTATCTGTATACAAAATACGAATGCATCTATCATCGTCTTTTTGACATGGACAGTACAAAGATTATAGTAAGCTTTCCTTTGGCAAATATTACATGTTACTATTTTAACATCCTTGTCCTACACAACTTTTGAGTGTGATAAATGTGAGCTACACCAACATGTTCTGAATTTTGGTCATCACAATATAAAATACAACATTAAATTTTGGTTTAATTAAAATGTAGCAAGATTAATCTAAAATGTATAAAAATGTGAACTTAATATGTAATGACAAGAAAATTTACATAAGTCATTTGATACTTTACCCTTGATGGAAACTCTAGCAAACACAGGTGCATATTACTCCTGTGTTACATCTCAGTGAAGAAAGTCAATATTTGGGTCTGAAGAGTTCACTCAAAGACTAAGAGCATTTCTATATGCTTTAGGAGCACCTGAGTACAATTCACATTTTAATGTCTGGAAGCTCAAAGTCATCCATTACTACAATTCCAGAGGATACAGTACCTTCCCATGGCTACCAGGACACCTGTACTAAGGTACACCAAATTCCTCCCAGTATAGAAAATATTTTTTTAAAAGCATACCAATATTTCAAGTTCCAACAGTTGTACATGGCTGATGAATATTATCTTAAAACTGATTGCTCTTTAATAATATTTTAACAGGTAATTCACTCCAATGCTGTTGAATTAACAAGTAATTATTTTCAGGATTGTGGAGATGGATCAGTGTGTAAGAATATTTGGTATACAAGAATGAAAACCTGAGATAGGTTCCTAGTACATACCATACAAAGATGGTAAGGACTATAAATACCTGTAATATCATCAATGAGAGGAGATGAACAGATAATAGGAATTCACTGACCGCCTAGTTGAATTAGTGGTTTCCAGATCACAAAGCAGTCCTGTATTAAAGCAGTGAGGTAGAGACAATGGAGGAAGGCAACTTGATATCTTATTCTGATCTCCACATGTTCACACTTGGATATGGGCAACTGTAAACCAAATTCATAGAACACACAAATGTACATGCACACACATACTACTATGCATAAAATTGCTATTCAGAGGAGCAATCCTTTCAAGAAAAATATGCTTGGAAATTTCCATGTTACCTACTTTCACCCATCATATATTTTCATTAAATTGAAAATGACTGTATCAACTTTGGTGTTCTTGTTTGTTTTCTCCCTGCTGAAGTACATACCATGGACAAAAAACTTAAGTGACAATGGGTATATATTGATTTACAGATTAATGGGAAGGATATCATTGTTGAAAAGTTGAAGTTCATGGTTACTCAAATTGAGGAAGTTGACTGCTGTTGCTTAATTCATTGTGTCCCTTGCATTCAACCACACACTCCAGCCTATGGTGCCATCACATTTAAGGAGAGTTTTCCCACATCATTAAACTATGTGGAAAATGTCTCAAAGGCATACACAGAGACTTTTTCTAGGTGTTTCTAAAGCTCATCAAATTGATAATCCATATTAGTTATCATATATTATATAGAGGCCATGGTCTTTAATCACAGCACTCTGGAAATTGAGATATGGTATTTGTGCACATTAGCAGCCTGGGCAGCAGAAGAACATTCTTTCTCAGAAGAAAAATCGGAAAATGAAATTCAATATGACATACACAAATATGGAATTACAAATCTTATTTAGTTAAGTGAAAGAAGTCTTATAACTTTACAAAAAAAATGCATGCAATCTAAAACTAGATTGAATATATTTTAGATAAACATCTTTGCTCAGAGGAATGACATGAGAAGGTTCAATTGCATCAAGTTAAAAATAAAGTATTTTAAGGAAGGGGGTAAGCAAGTTCCCTAGAGACTTGACAGCCCTGAATAACTGTGTCCAGAAACTTCAAAAATACGAATGAGGAGTCTTTTAAAGTGAGGGTTGGCCTAGAGCGGCTGTGGATGCCACAAGCTATTAAAGTCATAAAGATTGCATTCTGAAGCTGTTTATTTATGAAAGTGAGTGGGGAAATCTCATGGCCAAAGGAAAACAGAAGCGAATGAGCTTTTGGCCTACCATGGGATTAAGGGTTTGATTTTTTTACATTATTTTCTCATAGTAGAAAAGGAAAGATATGAAGAGAAAAAATGCAAGCATTTTGTGTAGAAATCCAGAAGGGATCAGGAAGCAGCACGTTTATTTGGAAAGGTCAAAGTCATGACAGCAGGAATTAGTTCTGATATATCCTATCTTCGAATTGTCGTTCTGATTAATGAAAGGCTTTTCTATACAGAATGGGAGTTGACTGGAAGAAGTTTCTCTCACAAATTCGCATCTGTCTTACAATTTCTGGCAGCACATGAAAGAGTACTTTGCATTATATCAGCTTTAATTACTAAGTTAATAGTTTGTAAATATTAAATATATTTTTGAAAAAGTGTTTTTAATTTTTACTTTAATTTTTTTTGTTTTACACAGGCCAGGAGAAACAGGAGGAGAAAGCCAAGTAAATGTTATGTCAAAGTTATTTATCCCTTTTAGTATCTGTCTCTTTCACCTCTTCCTATCAAATTCTATCCCATAAAGGTCATATGAAAAACTACCACTAAATAACTTTCTTAAAAACATAAATGTATTGATTTATAAAAGCAATTTGAATGGAGTTAGCCTGTAACTAGATATCTTAGTTAAGATAGCTATTGTTGTGAGGACCATGACCAAAACCAGCCTAGAGAGGAAAGGGTTCATTTCATTCACAGTTCCATATAAAATTCCTTATCAAATGCAGTCAGATCAGGAACTCAATCAGGACAAGAAGCTGGAGGCAGGAGCTGATGCAGAGGCCAGGGTGGAGTGGATGTTGTTTACTGGCTTTTCCCCATTGATTACTCTGCCTGCTTTATTATAGAACCCAGAACTAATATCCCAGCGGTGACCTCACCCACAAAGGGCTAGGCCCTCCCACATCAATCACTAATAAAGAAAATGTTCTATTTCCTTTCTTACAGCCTAATATTATAAAGACATTTTCTCAACTGAGGTCCCACCTCTCTGATGACTCTAAATTGTGTCATGCTGACAAAAACTAAGAAGGCAAGAATGCCTTCAGTAGGCACTAAGGAATAGAAATAAATAACCCAGTGCCAGGAATGGGTTGCCTTTAGTGGAGTTGCTGACCAGTATGTCCAAAAAAATGCTTAAATGATGCAGGATATTATGATTTCTTTTATTGACCACTTCCTGTGAATTAGATGGCACTAAACTATTACTGAAGAATTGATATATTTGAGTTACAAAATATGAAAATAAAGGTTAGCATAGACCCAGAACTTTCATCCTTTCTGGATGGTGCTATGTATGCTAGTCAGGGAGAAAAGTAATCATCAGTCATACATAGGTGTGAAATCGAGAACTGCAATAATGACCAGTCCCAGGGATAATTTAGAAATAATGTAAAATTTAAGATTTATGGATGGCTACAAGGAAAAATGTTCTCTCAACATATGAATTTGAATATGTTGCACATATGAATTCAAAGAGATTGAGACAGCATACACAGGTCTTTGCAAACTTAAGCCATGCAAAAATCCCAGCAAGGGGAGGTGGCATTGGAGAGATGGTTCAGTGATTAAGAGCAATGGCAGCTCTATCAGAAGACTTGGATTCAATTCCCAGCACCCACATGGCAGCTCAAAATGTCTGTACAGTTTGTGAATATCCAACATCCCCGTACAGACATTCATACAGGCCAGGCAGCATTACTTAGGAAATAAAAAATTAGATAAATCATTTTAAAAAATTCAAGCAAAAAGAATGAAGGTTGATATTGCTGTGGGACAATGGTCTTTTATCCTGTCTCTTGTGTTATTTTTAATAAATTGCTGATTGGCCAATAGCCAGCCAGGAAGTATAGGTGGAGTGTCCAGGAAGGAAGTAGAGGCAGGGTAACGAGAATTCTGGGAAGAAGGAAGCACAGTCTGTAGTCGCAACCCAGCCACAGAGGAAGCAAGATGTGACTGCCTCACCCAAAAAGGTACCAAGCCACTTGGCTAACTCAGAAAAGAATTATGGGCTAATGTAAATTATACAAATTATTTAATAAGGAGCCTGAGCTAATTGGCCAATCCGTTTATGACTAATGTAGACTTCTGTGTGATTCTTTGGTACTTTATGGCTAGAGGACCAGGAGGAACAGAAAACCTTGGTCAACATGGTATAAAGCACATCCCTATTTGAGAAAATATTAATAATTGATAGGCACCGAAGTGGCTGTACAAATTTGCACTCCCATCAGCAGTGAGGGAATGTTCCTTTTCTTCATCCTTTCCAACATAAACTGTCATCAGTGTTTTTTTTTACTGTTTTTTTTTGTATTGAGAAAATTTCTGCCTCCTCCCCACCTCCCATTTCCCTCCCCCTCCCCCCACTCCTCTCCCCCTCCCTCTCCAGTCCAAAGAGCACTCAGGGTTCCCTGCCCTATGGAAAGTCCAAGGTCCTCCGCCCTTCATCCAGGTCTAGGAAGGTGAGCATCCAAACAGGCTAGGCTCCCACAAAGCCAGTGCATGCAGTAGGAACCAAACTCAGTGCCATTGTCCTTGGCTTCTCAGCAGCCCTCATTGTCCACCATATTCAGAGAGTCCGGTTTTATCCCATGCTTTTTCAGTCCCAGTCCAGCTGTCCTTGGTGAGCTCCCAATAGATCAGCCCCACTGTCTTAGTTTAAGTAGAAAATATTACAAACAACCTTGTGAAATAGAATTATTGATAATTTTTAAATGACCATTACACATAGAAACCCTGTCTCAAAAAAAGTTGCTACAATGTACATGGGAATATAGAGCTGATAAACTGAGAAACAAAGTCTTTATAATCTTTCAAATTTCACACATAATGAACAGGAGTCACTACTTGGAAAAGTGAGCACATACCAAGAAATCTTGCTGACTAGTCTGTGTGGGTGTTTTTCTGTATTTATTGGTTTGTTGAATAAAGATTTTTATCTTAATATTAATATTGAATAAATAATTGTGCTTTAATAATTAATAAATATATTAATATTCACATAGTACTTTGGTTTCCCAATTCACATTATATTTTATTTATGCTAATATAATAAATCTTTCAACTTACCTGATGATATATAAAATCTTTTTCTGTTTTGCAGATAATGAGATTGATAAAAAGTATATGGATTTTCAAAGCTAGTGTACTGACTGAGCCAAAGGTCAGAAGTCAATAATAGTTATCCTGGTTTCAATGTCATGACTCTAATAAATATGCCTTATTGCTATCTGCTTTTCACTCATTCACATTCCTGTTAATATGTTTTCATATTTTATCTCATTGTTGTGATCTGGAGTGACATTCTAAGAAAGAGAATTCTAGGATGAAGAGAAAATATTAAACAAAGAAAAAATCAAATTCACAATTTACTTTATCTTTCCCTCTTCACACATTTTTATTGATAACTTCATTTCTGAAGAATCTGTATCACTTGGCATAACCAATGCCTGTGAGGACGTCAAAGACTGTTCTGTTATGGATTTGAGAAAAATCCTTGCCATGAGTCACCCAATTCATTAATTAATGTCAGTGAAAGCTACTGGCAATAAACTCATTTCTAACACACATCCCACTCCAGTCATGTAGATAAAATGTAACCTATAATCAAAGCAAAGCTCATGAGAATAGCACATAAGAGATAAGCATAGCTAAAATTTGTCAGCCTCAGTAATGTAATTTTAGAATATAAAGTATTTGTTATCAAAAGATACAGTTACTGCAACAAAACCAAAGCCACCATATTATTTTTGTGATAAAATATCTGTAGGAGAGAATAGGTAAAGAGTATTCAACCATTTCCAAAGGTATCATACATCTTCCAGATCCACCCTGGGATGTCTGATAAGAATAGAATCTTGCTTGAGAAATGGTCCATCTCCTTGCTCTGCAGTTCTCAGCAGTATAAAATAGCATTTGGAAATTATGTGTTTCTGTTCTGAGGCTTAATGTCTCTTGTATTTTTCCCCAAACTTTGCTTTTACCTATATAAATGGATTTTCATTGAAATAGATCTGAAAAATTATAGAGGACTGAAAGTATCAGTTTTATGAAGTAACTTATATGTATTCACTTTTACTTCTTGTGAATACCAATGACAAAGGGACAAAAGAGTCAGACTGATGTACTACGAAGGGAGAGCAACTCTTGCTGCACTGACAATATTCTATATTTCAGAAGAATCGTATGGCTTTTTACTACTTACATAATATATTGTGAACATGTTGCATCATTAGGACAAATAATATTAACTTTGATGGTAAAAGTTACATGATATATATTATAAAAATATAATATTAACACTTGTCTTTGGTTATCAGATTTAAAAAAATTAAAAAATTCCTACTATTCATAGGTCAGAAGAGTATCACTAGATATTTTCCACACGCAAAAAGAAGTTCATGAAATGTTTTAGTAGTATCTGAACAAATTTTAAGGTATAAAAGACGGAAATAATAAGAAATGCATTTTGCCTTCCATGTTTTTGGAATTTGTTGGTTTGTTGCTACTCTCCAGCTCTGAACATCAGGTTTTCTCTCTTGCTTCTTTAAGAAGAGATTTTGTATATTCGCATGAAATTTTGATATGAAGTTCAACAGAAATTGCAATTTATTTAAACCCCAAATATTTTCCTATATAAAACCAAGATTGTATGTGATAAAATAATTTAGTCTTTGGAACTAACCTTTGAAATAAAACCAAAACTCATACCTTTATAGTGCATTACACATACTAAAACAGAAAGCAAAAGAGAGAGAGAGAAAGAGGCAGAGACAGAGAGAGACAGAGAAAGACAGAGACACAGAGAGAAACATCAATCATAATTTGCATCTCCTGTGTTTAAACTTATTTGGTACTTAGTATACTTATGTTAATTTATATTTCATTTTTGATGTTCCAAATGCCTCCCCAGCTCTCTTCATTTTGGTACTTATGGTACTATTTATCAACTTTCCTTTTTTATTCTTATTTCTAGGAATTGTCGCCAATATTTTAATCTCCTGGTTTTATAAAAAAACTTTACAAAAATGTAAAAATTATTTTATATTGATCTTTGTGCTATTATTTATTCTGGCAATGTTTGCATATTTTAACTTAAATTACAAACTCCACAATCATTCTTAACTTCAAACCTTTGTTCTGTGTTCATTCATTTCTGTGTTTCATTTATATTCTCCCACAAACCTGTCCCCAGAAGTTTTATAATACTCATAAGTTAATCATACTAGTCAGTCCTGTTCCTCATCCCTCAGATGTTTTTTATCTCACTTTTAGCTATGAATAAACATACCCTGGACTCCCTTTGTCTTTCTCTTTTTCCTTTTTATTCACTTGGAAAGAACACAATATTAATTTATGTTTAACTTTTATCTATGTGTGCAAGTCTACAGAACTAAACACTGCCAGGCTAATTGGAATCCCAATAAATGCAAAGGCCAGTATTTTAAGGGTGTGATTGATCCTGTCAGAATATAACAAGAGTTATCATTCGCTTTTTATCTTTCATAGGCCATGCTACTTGACAACTCTTCATCCCTATCCTCTATTTTCCAATTAGCTTAATATCTAGATTCTCACATTTCTGAGTTAAGGAAAAGAAAATAATCCACTATCCATCATTGAATCCATATACCACTAAATGCCTCATATACCACATAACCACGAGAAAACTATACACATACCTAGGTCATGCCACTACATGTGGGCAAAAATTATACATCAAGCAATCACCTGATATATAATTCATGGCATACACTGCAAAATTATTATTTACTGGTTTAGATGCTTGGAAATTGGGCATGTATGAGTACATGTTAATCAGGACTTGATATGAGGAAAGTGCTTGATTGGTTTATACAACTGTGTACCTTTAAATATTTTAGTTAAAAAATAAAACCCTATGAAACTATAAAACTAAAGTCTTCAAATATTTATTTCTACTTTCATAGTTTCAGTTTAGCCTCATTAGAACAGATGTATCATGTATGTTAAGGCCGTGAGATCCACTTAATGAATACTGCCTTATCAGTTTTAATCCATCCCTATGTCCTGCTTTTATAAAGCATTGCAGTGTTTTTATCATATCAGTCCATTTCAAATATTTAGATAGCATGTGGTCAGAGGAGACACATCAATAAGCATGGGTACTGGATGATGATGAGAACTAGGCCTTGTTTATCCATCAGCATGCTAAGCTCAAGACATTTTTAAGTAGAAGAAAAATGGTTTTCTACATACATTTAGCAGAATATGCAAATTGACTATAGATTAATAGTCTGCTGATGAAGCTTCCTCTTATTCTTAATGAACTGAATGATTAAAGGAAAATATTTCACTGTGACATCCTCTGAGAAGCACTCCATGTTAATAGACACTCTGTTTCATATAAATCCACCGAGGTGTTGGCCGTCTTTTCCAAAACTCTCAGAGCTAATCCCATGTCCGCAATTCCACACATGCACACAAAATCTGATGAGATGGCTTTTACAGTCTAGACCTACTATTCAACATACTTTATGGTCGTATTGGTTTCTAAGACACTAAAAAGAGTTCTATTGGAATCCTGGCTTTTAACTCTTTCAATATTATTTTAAACTCATTTAGTTTTGTTTAAATAAATTTGACACATTACTCTTCTCCTGCTCATGCATTTCTTGTGTTTATTTTGTTGACAAAAGCATCAACTGTATTTAATCTGTAATTTATAAAGCTTCCCATCTGACAAGTTAATAACTTAAAAAGTATAACCTTTATATCACAATTATATCCAGTAACAATTACAGGCCTTTCTGTTCCCTCCAGTTTTACCCTTGTACTTAGCCTTAATCTAATACCTAAGGCAAAGTAAAGCAAATAGTCCCTTGATCATACCAGAGGTTATTTTCACTTGCAGAATAATTGATCAATTCAAGACTGACTTGGTAAAAACAGGAGTAATGCACTCAATTTTAAGTTAAAAATAATAACACTTTTAGGCGTTTTTTTTTCTTCTTAGTACAATTTTATATAAAACATGCTAGTAACTTCAGTGAGAAGGGTATACTTTATGGAGTGGAAGACTTTCCATTTTATTTTCTATATTCTTATATTGTTCCTTCTATTACTAACCTCTCATGCCATTAAATCCCACTGTGATATTTTGCCTTCAATAGAGTCTATGAAAAGTACAATTCTTAAGAAATTTTATTAAAAACTGTCCGTGGAAGTTTTACTCTGTGAAAACCTCTGTTTGTGTCCTGCTTCCTCAAAACACTTGCCTTCCATTGTGTCTGAGCGCAGAATTTAGGCTGGGCATTTGCTCACTGGGAGAAGAGAATTAAACATGAGTTTTATAAATATCAGTTCAAATAGGTTTTCAGTATGTAAGATTATAATGTGTTTTATTGGTATAAAAAGTAGTTTAAAAAAGAGAAACCTGTCATGCTTGTTGTGTTTCACAACAAAATTTAAAAATAAAAATTATGTTCAGTAGCAAACCATTTTTGGTAAAACAGGGATATTGACAATTTATTTGTGTTATCTTAAAATGTCCTTTTTTTGGCAAAATAAGAAGAATTTTTACTTTAAATGAAAAAGATACATCCAATATTAATGTATGTTTCCCTTCTTAAATATCCCTAAATTCAGCTTAGTTTAGCTGGGAGGTGAAGCTATTTTTATAATTAGGTCAAGGGTATGAAAATGCCCTACTCATGTTTTGATCACAATTTTCGTCTAAGGCTGCTGAGTTACAATTTATTCCCTAAAGAAATTTTTTTTGCTTCTCACATCCAAGTTGTATATGTGACAAAATTACACAGTAGTTAATGTACATATAAACTAATAAATGATAGTAATTTAGAAATCTGTTAATTAGAAGAAAAGCAAAATCAATTGTGATTCTATTTCTCTGGGAATAATTAGATCAAGATCAGGGTTTTCTCTGTTATCTCTTATAATTTAATGCAAATTTTAATAATCAAAATAGCTTAATTTCAAATAAATAGATGTTTGTATTTTTATTTTTCTCTCCCTATGATAAAATACTTTAAGTCAAAGAAGCCTAAAAAAGAAGACCTTATCAGGTTTCTAGTTATAAGGAAATGAGTCGGTCGTGACAAGTACACAGGACATCAAGTAGTACTCATGCAGGAAGATGTGGGAAGTCAGGGAGTCACATCTTAAACAACAGGCACAAGGAAAAGCAAAATTGAAGTGGCATAGGCTCAAAACCTCAATACTGGCCTCTAGTGATGTACTGGCTCCAGAAAGGCTGTACTACCTAAATTTACACAAACAATACCACAAATCAAAGACCAATTTCCAAGTGCCTGATGTTAGAGTATTTCTTATTACTACAGTTTAGGTCTTGACCCCTAATTGCCTCCAGGTGATGGCATGATATAATAATATATTTATTCCAACTTCGAAAGTTCCCATAAACTTTCACAATCATTCAATGCTATTAAAAAGTTAAATCTCTTCTGAGGTTCAAGGCAGTCTCTTAATTGTAATCTCTGAGAAAAAAAAAGCACAGTATGTACTTTCAACACTCTCTTCCTCTTCCCCTCTCTCTTTCCTTGCATCAGTCCTGATACAAAACTTTCCATGTCAGATGCTGTATTGATTTAGCACTTCGAATAAATCTATACTGCAACCCTAGATTTTGTAACAATAAAAATCACCCTTTAGGGTTTTCACACAAAACATCATCATACCCCATACTGGATGGCTTCTGCTCCAGTCTAAAACATCAGAGGAAGAATTTAGAGACCTCATTCCTCTTGCATCCTCCATGTATCTAAAAGCAATACCAAATTAATGACACTGGGAATTGTCAGCTTGGGATAGACCTGGACCTCTTGAACTGCATTCATGGCAGCTCTTTGTTCAGTTGCTTTCTGGGAGGAGAAAATGATTTAGACTGTTGTTCACAAGTTGGAGTTAGCCTGAGGACACCCTTCTCTCGATCTAGCAGAGATCTCACCTCTACACTAATCTTCTACCTTTACAGCTTTTCTTTTAGTACAAGCCTTGGCTCTAATGTTAAGCTTCCAAATTCTTTTTATTTCATACTGTATTTTTCCATATTCCTGACCCATTAGTTCTTTTTATCGTAGACCTCAATAAATATTATTGATGATATCCAGTCCAGAGTCTGAACATAGTGTGGCCTAAATCAAAGAAATTAGTCCATTTACTTTAACAAATAAAAGTTCTTGTATAGAGGTAAAAGATAGCAAGATACTTTTCCAACATATCGTAGATATGGCAACTAGCCTCATTGCTAATAATTTTGCTCTTTGAAACTTCTTAAACTGGGCTTCCACAGTCTTCTATAAGGTTTACTGTCTTCAAGGCTGATATTATGGCTGGGTTTTTTTTGTCTTCTTTACAGCATCTGACCATTCTTCTAATATAAACTCCAATAAAGCTATATTTTTCCCTCCCTACAAAAAGAACTTTCCTCAAGTTCTTCACTGTAATGGCTGGCTACCTGGTAACAACTTCTGTATTAGCTTCTCTGTTGCTGTGATAAAATGTCATAACCAAGAAAACTTAAGAAAAAGATTGTTTTGAATTAATTCTCTAAAGGGATAACATTCAGTCATGGTAAGCAACAGCCCATGTTGGCAAGATTGGGAATCTCAGACCTCATGTCCTCAACCAAAGCATGAAAGACAGGCAGAACTGTAAGTGATGTGAGGATTTTAATCTTGATGTCCAGATCTAGTGACTGCTTCTTACAACATTCTTCTCCAAACAGTTTCAAACTGGGAAAGAAGTGCTGCACTACGTGAGACCACACAGGACATTATTCATTCACATCACCATGTTACTGAAATTTATTTTATACTGTGGTAACTATTTTCATACACGTTTATTACTTATGACCTCAGATATTTACTACTATACTTGGCAGTCTGAAGCTAGGACAGCAGGGCCTAAAAATGAGGCAGAAGAAAGTCTTGGGTAATGGCAAACTTTATTCAGTGCATCAGAAAATTTCTACTCTGAGGATTAAGAAGAGTCACCTGAGTATAAAATTACAAAGACAAGCTACATGCTACATATGGCAAAAACATGTTTCAAAATAGAGGCATTTGAATAACAACTGACTTGACATCATTCATATCTACTATACCAGGGATGGAGCACAAAAATACATTCTAAGAATAATTCTGTACTATTGAAGAAACTGAGGTCACAAGACTCACAAATCATTGTTTTGTTTTCTTGGAGTTTTCTAGCATTGAGAAGTCCCCTCACACGTCTACCTTCTTGGGCTATGTTCTCATACTAGAGCTGCCTAACAATTAGAATGTCCCTAAGAACTTAATGAAGAACATGTTTTATTGAGATAACCGCAATGTAAATATCTACTTACTTTAAACATTACAACTTCTGTAATGACCAAAGACATACTTGGAATGTTGTTGTTACTCATTTTAGCTGGACAAAAATATTTACTCTTGGTCCTGGTTCTATAACAATCTTCTCAGCAGAAAAAAGATAATTCAAAATTTACTAATTTCCACTGCTTTCAAAATATGGGAAAAACAAATTACTGGTAGAGTTCAAGAATCACATATTTATTTTAGTATTTCAACATTTCAAGCTTGGCACAAGGAAAGTACAGCATTATTGTCTAAATATCACATTCCTCTATGTATAACTTTGATGCATGCATTTTTAATTTTTTTATTTACTTTAAAACTAATACATGTTGAATTTTCTTCATTGAATATAATAAGCAATGTACTATTTCTTATTTTTCTGTATTTTTGATAAAGATTATAATAAGACATAAACATTGTAAATTAAGTAATGGTTGAGTCTGGTATTTCAGTTACCACAGGACTTGCATTAAATGTACAAAGCCCAGCATCAACTGCACATGATAATGCTTACACTTAATCTCAGCACTTAGGATTTGAAATAAATACATTTTACTATCAAGTCATTAACTTCCTTCTTCTTATAATATAACAAAATAAATTCATGGCATAAATTTCCTTCTAATAGTTTTTTAATCTCATCAAAACAAGACTTGAATAAGTTAATTACAATATGACCTTAAGTACATAAAATCACATAATATCAAAGAATATGCCCAGTGAGGTTATAAATGTGTGTGTGTGTGTGTGTGTGTTTATGTGTGTGTGTTGAGTGTGTTTGTGTTTATGTGTGTATGTATAGAAACAGAGGAGCGTATTAGTTGTTATTGCTTTAATAATTATTTTCCTAAAATAGTCAGGTGGCAACATTGGAATTGGAAGAGTTTGAGTTCATCTCTTATTAGACCTTACTGTCCCTATATTTCTTTTCTGTATGTATGTGCCTGTGTAGTAATTTCTCATTTTAAAAGTATGGAATATATATTGAATTGGGATGCATCCTGATAACTCCATTTTACTTAAATAGTTTTATTTACATTCATCTTAATAAATCATCTCCTATAGTCCTGACTAGCCTGAAACTCCTTTCTGTGTGGATATGATATCCTTGAAATTCTAATTTCTATGTCTTCACCTGCAGTGAGCTGGGATTACTGGGGATCTCTACCATGTTTATATGGTGCAGTGGATTGTACCCAGAGTTTTATGTATGTTACAAAAGTGTTCTACCCACTGAGATAAAGTACCAAGCCATGGTTTTCCTTTAAAATATATTTTTGAAATTATGATATAATTACACTGTGACCTATATCCAGCTGTGGTCACATGTTGAGGATCCGATTGCTAGAACTTAAGCAGATGAAATTTTGCAGAATACAATTCAACCCATAGAGGATTTTAACCCTGTTTTGGTTTAATTTTCACAGTAAAATTATCTCACCACCTACAGAATCTTTACCAGAATATTTTGGGAACAGAGTTCTCAAGTCAAATTAAATATCCATTTCATATGTAAGACGATATGGACTTCCTGATGAGCAAAAGCACATATGGCTATTTCCCACCCAGCTGCATCCATTCTGAAATTTTCAGTTATGCTTCTGATATCCAAATATGTACATCCATATGTCTTTCTGGTTATAAAGTAAATATATTTAAATTTTATTCCTCTAAAAACAAGTATGACCAATTTTATTTAGAAGCTATTTCCAGTTGAAGATGTCAGCCACAAAATGAGTACTTAGTACTAAGAACTAGGCTTGCTTCTTCACAATATCACCCTCTTTTCTGTATCAGCCAAGTATAGGGGATGTGACATTGTGACAACTGCACTAATTTAAATAACATTTTATTATGTCATGTGCCTTTACTCTTTCTCTAAACCTACAGTGAAGATACCACAAGGGGAAAAAAACCTTACCTTTATTTCATATTAATGTTTCTCTTGAAGCAACCAATATCTATTTTTAGTATTTTCCTGTGTTCACACTTCCTCTGTTGCTATAAAGGAGCTGTTTTATACATTTGGATTAGGTTTTTTAAAAATATACTCTTTACATGTTGATGGATAGTTTAGATCAGCTTTGCCCATATACTCTTCTAAATAAATTTTCTATGTGTGAAGTAACTAATTTAATAATATTTTTTCTTATGTTCATTTATTTTATTGTGTTATTTGTGCACACATATGTCACAGCACGCATACAGAAGTCAGAATACAATGTGTAGGACATGGTTTTTTCCTTTCTCTACGTGAGTACCAAGGGTCAAATTCAGGTTGTCCAGCTTGGTAGAAGTGTCTTTACTCACTGAGCTTTCTTGCAAGAGCCATTATTACTTTATTAATGAAGTAAAATGAATTCAATCTATCTCATGTATTATTTCCATTTCATGATTGCACAAGTACAATGTGGGTAATAAAGATCACCAAAAAGCCAGTGTCTTTTGGGATGGTCAGTGACTTGAGACATTAAGATATACTGCAATAGTTGTATAAACTTAAATTCATGTCACAGTGATCTTTAAATTCCTTTCATTACTATACAATGGTGGTAATATATGCATTTTATATATTTTCAAAATATCCCATGTCCATTGCAATGAACACTGCAATGTTAAATCAATCATTATCTTACATACTTGCACATTAGGCTGTTATTGATATATTACTAATTAAAACTACATATTTACTTATATTAATAGTTTAAATATGTTAACATATTATCAAGTTAGGTTGTTAATTTGATAAAAACTAACTAAAACTAACTAACTTCTTAACAAGAAAATTAGCAAAAGATTTTGTTTGGATGATTGTTTCTCCAATCAAAGCTCTTTCTGGTGAGAAGAAAGTATTCATAAATACACCAGTGTTTTTACTGAAAGATGCTTCAAAGAAAGTACTGTCTTTATTAAGTCTTTTACATAACCATATTTAGAATAAAAAAGTATGTAAACTTCAAAAACTTAAAATTTTGAAATAAATTCAATATAAAACAATAGGCATTTTGTAAACATTAAAATATATACCACAAAAGGTTATTAAGTATACTAAATGAAGTAGGTGGCTGGATAAGTGCAACTGAATGGCAAATTTTGTCCTCAGATACTTACTAGAGCATTCTCTTTGGGAGTCATTTAAATCTAATAAATATATATCCCCTTCAAAACTGTTTTGAAGAGGGATGGTGGGAGAAATGGATAAGTGGAGTGGGAGAAAGAGCATGGAGTTTGGTGGGTAGAAAAGTTGGGGGGGTCATGAGGACTTGGCAGAGAAGAAATTTATGATCAAAATATACTAAATGAAAATGCAATCTTCCAATAAATGCAATCTTCCAATAAGCTAACAGGTCTTTATTATTAATTTTAGTATCTTATAATTTCAAAATGACTGTACTTTTCACAGACTTCTCATCTAAATGCCACTTCTTATAATAAAGAGTGCTAATCTTCCTATCACTGTTCATCTCTTTGTGCTTTGTGCATACACTGTTGATTCTTTTTGCTCAGGGTCTTTCTGTTGTAAAATAACCAAGAATACAAAGGTTTTCCTGAAATTAGTCATCACTCTTCAGTCAATCATTCGTATCGTTCATTTTCCTCTGTGACTGAAAAATACAGAATCATTTCTCTGAAAATAGTGATGATTTGAGTTGTTAAAAATCAGAAGACCCTTTTTTCTATGTTCTATCCAATGATATTGTTTGATAATATTTTGTTCAGTTGATCATTTTTGATCTTCCATCTTCAGGCATAGAAAACAAAACAAAATGAAGAACATTAGACCTAGCTCAGAGAATTCTTTTAAAGATACAAAAGATTGTAGGAGTCGGATTGGTCAAGGACATTACAATAAAACCCACAAAATCAACTCACCTGGGTTAATAAGAGCTCACAAAAAATGAACTAACAACCAGAGAGTCTTCAAGGGACTGACCTAAGATCTATGCATATATGTGCTAGGTTTTCTACAGGGACTCCTAACAGTGGGGTCAGGGGATGTCTAGAACTCTTTTGCTGACTTTTGAGTCCTTGTTCTTCATAATGTTATGCCTTGTCCAGCTTTAATGCAAGGATAGGTGCTTAGTCTTACTACAACTTGATATGTCATGTTCAGTTGATATTAATGGGAGGCCTGACTTTTCTTAATGGAAAGGGAGGAGGAGTGGATGGAGGCAGAGGGTAGGTAGAGGGGAAGAAATGGGAGAGAGGAGAAAGGGAAAACTGTGGTTAGATTGTAAAATAAATTTTTTAAAGATAAAAAAAAAACTGTAGGTAATCTTTACTTGATCCAATTTATGTTATTTTGATATGTTTTTGATGAAGAAAATCAATTATTAAAAAGATATATGCTTATATTTATAGGTTAATACATTTTGACCCTCATTTGCCATATGTGTTATAAATGAAAAAAGGATAGAAAATACCCTTACTATATGTTTGTTTTGTTTTATCCTCAAAACAGTATAGCTATTATTAGCTTAGTTTTGCAATGATGTTATGCATACAAAGAGCTAGTCTTACAACTTTTAAAGGTCAAGGAAAGTCACAAGATACAAATAAGTGCTTGTACCACTCCAGGCATTTCCCTTTTCTCAAAATGATGAAGATGTATTTATGTGTAATTAGCAGTGTGCTCAAAAATGAGCTGTCCTTGCAATTTCAGTTGGAAATAAGTACATTACATTCATTATATTTTCATGTTTAAATTTATTTATATACTACTATATAATTTAATTGTGCTTTAGACCATATTGCTTTCCTTCATTTTATAGGAGAACCACACTTTCATTGAAGTGGCATTAAACAAAAACTTGTTCATGGTGAGACTTCTTTGTTACACACACGCACACACACACATATACACACACTATTTATAGCATATTAAATAATGTAGAAACAGTGCCATCTTCTGTCTATGTTTTATTCGACAGTGGGAATTAAGAAAGACTGAGTTAATGTAGATGAGAAAAAAAACTCAAGGAATTTCAGGACTTTATGATCATGCATAATGTGCTACATTTCTGAACACTTGCAAAGAGGCTAATTATTGGAAAGGCCTCTAAGGGCAAAGACGTGTTTAAAACAGTTCTGTGTGATTAATTATCTAAAACCTTTGAATATCCAAACAATACAGAAGAGAAGAAGGCAGCACAGGAAAGAAGTAACAGTGACAGAAACAGCTGGTAAGTGTTTGCAGCAGTTTGATGCTAACAGAATTGAACCAAAACAAAGGGGTTTTCATGTTGTTCTTTTATGTGATTGGTGAAAACTTTGCTCACTTATTATGTCATGAAAATATGTTTGTACTTGGAAAATTTCCACTCTCTTCTTTGTCAGAGACAAGGATACAAACTGCAGAGGGATAGTGTTAGAGTGTTTCTATGTTTCAATATCAATAAATATGATTAATTGGCATGGGACTACTGTCTAGTAGACTTCAAAGTTTAGTCAAAGATCACAACTAACATAATACATATTCAAATTTATCATTTGGTATAAAGACATATTTCTTAAAACTCACAAAAATTTGAAAGTTATATTCTTGAGACTGAGACAAAGAAAAGAAAATCTACCAAAATATATTCAATAACTTTCACCAGGATTACATAAAGAAATTTTTCTTATGAGGAATTAGATTGTCAACTAGAAAATCGATGTGAAGTTGTAAACTGAAGTGCTCTTAGCTGTGACTGCAACACATATAAACTTATATGAAGCCTTACATAAGCTTATATAAAAGTAAGACGGAAGAGTAAAGAAAACATCATTGTACCTCAATTTTATTTACTTTCTCAGGAGGTGCCATGTTGTATGTGTCTGTTTTACATAATTATATACAAATATCTGATTGTAATAAGAAAATATATATGAGCGCCACTCAGAGTGCCCAGAAGATATATATTATCCTCATGTGCAGCAGAGAGAAGTAATGCCTCCTTTATATAATGACCACTTTATATTTTATTTATTAGGCATAAGTTGCTTAAGACATATTCTCATGATTTACAGTAGTTTTGTCAATAATTTCCCAAAGATAAATTTCCTTGTTATGAAGAATCTGCCCAAAGATTCTTTGCAAGTCCAAATTTATTTTATTTCATTTAAATTATCAATTTTGTCTAACAAATTGATTTGGCAGATAAATCATAAAACTTGCATAAAATTTACAAAATAGTTGTATACCAAGCATGCTGATTATTTAAAGTATGAAAACTGTTGTTTCACTAGATTTTCAATTTGTTTCTGACTGGTATTAATGAGGGTTCAGAGAAAATTCTTATCTATATTAATATCCATGTTATATTTATCTTATCTCAGGATACAATATACAGATTAAAAGAAAAAAGAATTAAATAGAAAATCCTAAAAATTTCAGGTGTCTACTTTAGTTTATCTTAAAAGAGTATCCAATTAGAAATAATATAAGGAGTGTGTGTATGTGTGTGTGTGTGCGCTTGTGTATGATCATGATAGTGTACTTGTTATTGGTTAAATGTGTTCTTAGTTAAATGTACTTCTGTTAACAAGCATGTAAAAGTTGCCAAATAGGATTATAGGCATTTGATGCCATCTCAGGGATTGTAAATAAGTGTTAGTGCTCTAAACTCAAGTCATCAACCATGAGTGACAACCACTTTCCCAAGTCAACCATATTTCCTGTCCTAATATCAAAGTTCTTGATTGACATCACTTCGATATTCAATATTATTTAGAATGTTCAGTAGTTATGAATATTTCTAAAAATATTCCTTTCAATGTGTATGAACATATTACATTTATGTCTTCCATTTTAATAGAATGAAGTTTAATGATTTCATTGTCTTTTAACTGAAAAGACCTGAGAAATGTGATTTGAATAAGGATGACCTCTGCAGTTTCATTTATTTGAATGATGATTCCCTGATAGACTGTTTAGGAAGGATTTGGAGGTGTAACCTTGTTAGAAGAGATTTGTCACTGGAGTGGATTTAATGTTTCAAAAGCCTACTGCAGGCCCAGTCTTGATATCTCTCTCTCTCTCTCTCTCTCTCTCTCTCTCTCTCTCTCTCTCTCTCTCTCAACTTGCAGATCAGATGTGAGTGCTCAGATGCTTCTCCAGTATTATGCTTACCTTTTGCTTCAAATTTCCATTCTATGATGATAACATAAGTAATAACCCTCTAAAATTCAAGGATTGCTATTCACCGCACTACATACATAGTCTTGGTCATGGTATCTCCTAATATCAACAAAACAGTAACTTAGAAAATTTATTTTTGTAGACATCTATTACTATAAAGACTTGAAGATTTATGGTTGTTCCTGTAATGAGTTACTCTAATTGCTCAAGGACAAGAGTGCTCAAACCATATTTCCAAATGCTACAAAATCAGAAACAGACATAGAAGCAATGGTCAGTTCCAGGGCCAATTGCTATGATCTTTCATATTCAAATGATCAGTAACTTCTTATCTTCCTCCTTGAAATCACATTCTATGACTTACTCATTCTTAAAGTTCTTTGAACATCTGTATAACTTGAACAGATCCTTATCAACATTCTACAGAAACTTAAAGTTTAAACTTTCTCTTAATTCAAATTTATTTATTATCCGGTGGACTCCATTTATATAAATAGATAAATATATAAATCTATACAAATAAATAAAGCCTTTTATACATCAGGTATTTTACAGTATTTTTATACAATTTACAAGAGTACCTGTTGAGCTAATGATACTGCAATGCTCAATTTTGTCATATTCTCATCCTTATTTTAATGCAATTGATTAGCTGTAGATTATCAAGGTTCTGTATGAATAAATATTCTTCTGTGCATAGTCATAGCATTGCAGAGCTGATTTAATTCTGTTTGTCTGAAAGGTAAAAGATACCATGTAAACTCCAGAAGCTGTAAGACATTACAGGCAGATGAGAAACATGCTCGGCACTTAGAAAGTTCTTCATGAGATGAGCAGGCAGAAATTAGATGGTCAATCAAAACCCAAACTGGTGAAGACTTTCCTGTGAATGGATATAAAAGGGAGTGATAAGAAACTTTGACTGTACAGATAGCATAGAAAAGATGTAGATGCCAAGAAACTAAACTGGATAAAACTGGTCAATAGTAATTTGCAACTATACATGCATGAAGCTATTAAAATGAATGCTAAATTCTATCATATAAAATGGAAATTTTCTTTACATGTATTTTATTATATGAATGTATATGTACCATAAATGTGTACTTATGGAGGTCAGAAGAGGTCCATTGATCTCCTGAAATTGGAATTGCAGATGATTGTATACCACTATGCAGCTGCTGACAACTGATCATGGGACTTTGAAAGGAATGGCAAGTGTTCTGATCCAGAGAGACAACTCTGTAGCTGAATAGAAGTTTGGTCAGTGAAAACACATGAACCAAACAGAATGAACATATTCTTGGTTTTATATAAAATATATCATTGTAGTATTTGTAGGTCAGAAAAATATAGGAAAGGTCAATTCCATCTTGCCTAAAAATAATAACAAAAATATCCTATTGGCACAAAACACTTAAGTATAAATATAGAAATCAAAGTTTAAATATGAAATAAAGTAATAAAATGACATTGACAAAATGTATGTTGTTTTATTACTGACTCATACATGCATTAGCTTTTTTTCACTTGGGCAATGAAAATGTGAATTTAGTAAGGCTATCCTGAATGCTTTCTATTTTGGGAAAAAATACTGAATCAATGACTATGATCCAAATAAAACAGAAATATTTATGTTATAATGACATAGAATAAATATTTTAAAGAGGATTAAAATTTGGAGAAATACATATTATATTTTACATTAATGCAAAATAGAACAAAAAATAAAATCTCAGAACCATTAGTAAGTAAAAAGGAATACTATTTGAAAGGGCAAAGCTTGTTAACATAACAATTTACACTTTTTGAAAGATTCTCAAGGATTTGAAATATTTCCAGGCAACATTAGACATTAAATTAACATTATTTTATACAAATAATCAAGTGCTTCCTCTTTGCTTTTATTTTTGTGACCCAAGGACATGCTTTGATTCAATTTTGGAGTTTAGAAAATAACTTTGACAATAATCTGAAAAATGAAGTGACCTCTCATGCCAGAAATGATTACAATAACATCGTTGGGAATTTATGAACGCCTACAAAATAATGTCTTCGTCATTGGAGTAGAGGTCATGTCTGTAAATGGTATGGTAGAACATCCTTTGTAATTTTCCACATGGTTTGTAATGTATGTGGAAAAGGAAAGTAATGGAGATTCTGCAAATATTGGTATCTAGGAAGTTCAATATGTGATCACATTGTTTATCAGGGAAAAAAAGTAAACAAAAACTTGTGAATTTGTTTTATATTGCCATGGCAACAAATATTTCAACACTCAGTACATTAAAGCAGCATTGTTTATTATTATGTCACTGGACATTTAAGTTTTTCAAAGGGGTCTCCCTACTCCTAATCAACTTCTTAGCAGAACTGCACCTTTTCTGGATATTTTAGGGGAACTGCTATTCACCCCGCTTTTTGTCTTGTAAAGTATCCATATTCCTCAAGCATAGAAAACTTCCCATTTTAAATGCCAGTTGTGGTTTGTGGAGTCTTTCTCTCATGCCTTGTCTCTGGTTATGAGTCCTGTACATACTTTTTCCTGTTTAAAATTCTGTGTTGGATACAATACCAGCAACACAGAAATTCATGTATTTTAAACGAAAGTGATGAGAAATATAATTCCACTCTATATCTTAATTTCTGCTTGTCATAACACACAAATTATCTATAGATTCCTACTTAATTAATTGATTAATTATTTTATTACTTAATTAGCTAGTTGTGGAACTAATGTGTGTCAGAGAACAACTGGTAAGAACTTTTCTTCTACCAGATACAGATTAAAAACAGGTCAGTAGATTGGGGGATAGTGCCTTTCCGCACCCAGCCACATCTTATTCAAGGTGATCTTATTCAAAGAAGAGCTAGGGTTTTTAGAATGTGAGTATACTTAAAAGTTTGTTCCTGTGCCTACCACATATTATAGAGTAGCTAATGAGGCATGTGTAACAAATTATTTACTACAAGAGCTGTGTGTAATATTCTGGAACCCTATTCATGCAGCAATTTCTTGGTAGCATTAAGAAACATCTGTAAATTAAGGATTTGAATGTGCCATGAATCATTTTAATAGATTTGTCCTAAATGCATATAAACAATGCTTAAATTACTCAATATATTTACCTTCTGGAAGTTTCATTTTCACAATGTACCTGAATTTTATATTGCATAAAAATTACTTTAAATTAGGAATTTCAAATTATCTTCCTGAATTGGTTCATAATTGGAGGTCATAGTTTCACCATAATTTGATTTCCTTTTCCTAACCACGTCGTTGGAAATCCTTTATTTTTATTTTTTTATTAAAAATTTCTGTCTCCTCCCTGCCTCCCTTTTCCCTCCCCCTCCCTCTCTAGTCTGAAGAGCAGTCAGGGTTCCCTGCCCTGTGGGCAGTCCAAGGTCCTCCCCTCTCCATCCAGGTCTAGGAAGGTGAGCATCCAAACAGGCTAGGCTCCCACAAAGCCAGTACATGCAGTAGGATCAAACTCAGTGCCATTGCCCTTGGCTTGTCAGCAGCCCTCATTGCCCACCATATTTAGAGTCTGGTTTTATCCCATGCTTTTTCAGTCCCAGTTCAGCTGGCCTTGGTGAGCTCCCAATAGATCATCCCCAATATATACATATATATTATGTATACAATATTTTGTCTACATGTATCCCTGCAGGCCAGAAGAGGGCACCAGACCTCATTACAGATGGTTGTGAGCCACCATGTATGTGGTTGCTGGGAATTGAACTCAGGACCTTTGGAAGAGCAGGCAATGCTCTTAACAGCTGAGCCATCTCTCCAGCCTGACAATAGATATTCTTAT
>NC_022010.1:91002075-91003361 GCF_000317375.1 Microtus ochrogaster
TGGGTCTCTGTAAAGAAAGTGTCATCTCTTGTTTCTTCAAGAAACATTGTTTGAGGGGCTTTTATGGCATTTAATGCTGTGATATCTGAATATATTACATTATTTGCATATAATACATTATATATTAGCATTTTCCTGTTGTGTAATATAGCTCTTTTACACTGTAAATATATATCTGTCATAGGGTTTAATAAAATGCTGATTGTTCAGTAGCCAGATAGTAATTATAGGTTGGGCAACCAGACTAGGAGAATCCTGAAAAGAAGAAAGGCAGAGACAAAGTCACCAGCCAGATCCAGAGGAAGCAAGATCAGAAAGCCTCATTGAGAAAAGTTACCAAGTCACTTGACTAAACATAGATAAGAATTATGGGTTAACTTAAAAGAGCTAGTTAGTAATAAGCCTGAGCAATAGGTCAAACAGTTTATAATTAATATAACCTCTGTGAGTTTATTTGAGTTTGAATTGCTTTAGGCCTGGGCAGAAACTTTAATCTACAAAAGGCACTGAAATGTTTGGCAAAAATTTCTGCATAAAGCCTGAGAAATCTTAAAAAACAAAATCTAGACATACAAGAACAGAGTCAAGCACAGTTCCTGGGTAACAATCATTATCCCCTATAGGCTCTGTTTGCTGGCAGCAAGCAGAGGTGCAACTTCTTTATAAGAGGGTTCCTCACTCAGCATTAGAAGTAAAAACCTTGCAGCTCTTTAAGACACCCTGCCACCAAACACTTAAAAGGTGTTTATGAGCAACCAGTGGCAGGCTTCTTGATGGTGGAATGGGCCTAGAAACTCCACAGCATTCTAGCAATAAATATACCTGTTCTTAGTACCTTTGCCTTGAAGCTAGATTCTCAGAAATCTTAGGAATGGGGTGGAGTCAGCAGCCAAAGTCACAGCTTTAATCTTACCATGCCATTTAGCAGATTAGAAACGCATATGATCAGAAAAATGTTCTCAAATTAAGTCATTTATCATGCTTGACTAAATGTGACATGAATTCTAACTGTTCTTAATAATAAAAACCCAGAGTCAGATGTTAGGGGGTGAAACCTGAGAGATCAGAGAGCAGAGCAGCCATCACTGGAGAAGTATTTTACCTCTACTGAGACTCAGACAGAAGGGGCAATCCTATCTCTAGAAACCCTCAGACTGCATTCTCAGACTGCATCTCAGAAGACACCTCAGATGACTTCTCAGACAGTACTAAGTTCCTGTTTCCCCCTGCATTGTATTTCTCTCTCCCCAGCCATTTCACTCCTGTCTATGCCTCTCTAGTGCTGG
>NC_022010.1:91003681-91022915 GCF_000317375.1 Microtus ochrogaster
TGCTTGTTAAAACATAAACAAAATATCACCACAACTAAATATCTTTAAATAAATTTTGAGTGAAACAACTTTTCTCAATAAGTAGTTATGGCCAAGAATAGCGTGAGAATATATTGTAATTTGTGAAAACTGCAAAAGCAAAACCATGTATTGAAGTTAAAGTGCAAAATGGAAGAAAAAGCTCCAAATTGAAAAAAAATGTAGTGCTTTTCTTTTGCTCTAATGAAACATCAGCAAATAATAATTACATATCAAATAAAATACATAAAAACAACCCTCAGAGTTGTAAAAAAAAGCTAATAAAATAATTTTCAGAATGAATTCCCCTATTATGTATAATTTCTAAAATTTGAATCTTTGGTTTGTTGAAAAATTTTCAAAACTATATTTAATTTAGTGAAAATTTAATGTAGTGAAATTTTTTTAAGAATAGAGATATTATCTTTGTTTAAATTTTCAGACCAGTCTAATGCCACTGGCATGATTACGTAGTGTGAGTAGTGCTCTCAAGCTTGCTCCAAATAATGCAAGTGCTAATTTTTCCCCATTTGGTAAAAAAGAAGCCAGTCATGCAGTGTATAAGTATATGGGAATGGGTGAGGATAATAACAGGACGTGTCAAATGGGTTCCAAACTATATCCAAACTGATACACAAGCTTGCTGCAGGGATAGTATTCTCCAGTAAGTGTGTTATGTTCATTATAATTTTGGTTTTTGCAGAGAAAGGAGTCTGGGGTTTACAGTTTGATTCAGCAATGTGTTTTATATAAGTAAAAGTTGAATTATAAAGAATATAACTGTCAGAGAACATGGGGAAGCCAATGGAAACCAAATCAGGATTTATCTTAACATCCACCCCAAAATTTCTAGAATACACATGTTTATTTAAACCTTGTTTTTCCAAAAAGATTTAAAATTACAAATTCATTATTATTAAGTTGAAAACAGCACAGAAAAAGAGGGAGTATGTATTAAATTAGATTGGAAAAGTAATTGTGAAAAAATAGAATAAACGTGACTTCCAAATTCTTGTTCTTTCCCTTGGGTTCTACCCCCTTAAAAATATTATTACACACAAAAAAAATTTCCTGAAAAGACACAAACATCAAGGATAACATGCTGATGTCTAATGCTAACACTCAGCAAGATGTCACCTAGCCTATGGTTACTCATTCTGTTCTGCACATTGCACTAATGTCTTAACAGTAGATTTGGAAGGGATATGGTGGTATATGCCTGGACCCCAATTCCAAGGAGGCTGAATCAGGGAGAATTTTGTTAGACGTTATCTTAGAGAGAACTTGTCTCAAAACAAAAACAAAAAAGAAAAAAAAAACAAGTTAAAGAACTAAAATAACAACATTGAAAGATACTTAAATTGTATCCTATTAAATATATGTGTTCCTGATTTATAGACCATGAGATAAAACATTTTGATTTTATTAGTTAAGCCACTCTGTTTTATCCATTACTAACCAAGGTTTCATTGTTTAAAGAACTTTCAGCTTGAATTTGTTAGATATACTTAAGATCTCACAATAAAATACATATATTTATAATCATTATAATACATTTGTGGGTCTTAAATAATCTTCATAAAATACTTTAAGAGTAACAGGTATTTTTACAGTAAACATTTTAGTCATTGACATTTAGACAATAATAAAACTGTTTAATAAAAAATAATGCTGTTTTACAAGAAAATAAACTACTGGTAACAGTGTTAATAATGTGTAACATAACAATCTATTTAAGACCTTGTATTTATTTGTAAAGAGGATACATTTTTGTTTCCTTTAATTGTCAAATATTAAAGTATTGATATTTGAATTCTGTGTGCTTCAAAATGTATAGTGAGAACATTGTCATTGGTATCATGACTGTGCTGTGATGTGCTTGGCAAACACTAAAGCAGCTTGCTGACATAAATTTTAGAGATGCTGGCATCAGGTCACACAGCAGATGATGTAGCAGTCCAGAATTCAAATGAGGGAAGTGATGGAGAAGGTAATGTTCATTTGAATCAACAATAGAAACATAAAATCCTTTGTATTTAGATTTAGAGCCATTGGTGAATATTGAATAGAAACATAACTAAAGATAAATCCTTTTAAAAAAATCACTAAGAATGATATTTTCATGTCTGAACTTTATAAGCTCTTGATCTATGTATCTATATCTGTATCCATATATATCTATTTATCTATCTACAAATCTACATATCTATATCTATCTATATTCATACACACACACACACACATACACACACACTTTGGCTACTACTTTTTGCATGTAACTTACTTCTTTGACCAAGTAACTGGGAGGCATTTTCATGCCAACTTTAACATGGAATGTATTGTAATACAGGCTGCGAGACAATGGCAGTGGTCCAATGTGATAATCAGTCAACCTATATTTATTAATTTTCATTTCATTCCATAAATATTTTCCAATCATGATTCTATGTAAATATTTGCAAAGGGTTTGATATTTTTAGTTTAGTACAGAGTGTCTGTGTGTAAAATGACAGAAGAGATAAGGACGAGTCAGATATATTCATAGGGTTTAAACGCTATTTTGGGGGCACCAATGACTTCATCAAAAATAAAAGATTTACCTCAGAAAATCACCACACACAAAGTACTGTTGAACAAATGAATTTTAAAAACACATCAACATTAAATGTAGGACGTATCTCAAATTTGTTAAAACTGAATCTTAGGAGTTTAAAAGAATTAACAATGACCCAGCAAATGTAGGACCACTCACCATTTTCATGATTTTGAGGGCTTTGAAAAGCTCTTTTCAAATTTTGAGTATTTTTCTATAAATACTACACATTATTAATATGGTTTCAAAATAGCAATTTCCTATGCTAACAATATCTCAAAAATATACCTGTCTATTGTGAATTTATAAATTACGAGTATAAAAATTATAAGTTCATAAGCTCCATGATTTCATGACCAAAATAATATAACATATTTTACTATAAAGCATTTCTAACTTAGACATTCAGGTGCTGAGTCAATCTCATGTAGTTGTTCTTTGCAACACAATCTCTTTGGGTTTCTTTTGTAGGTACATTTATTTTTCCAGTTTATCCAGTAAAAACTATCTCCCCAAATCCCCAAATGATGGCAATTTTTGATGTACTGTTGAAAATATTTAATGACAATTAAATAATTTCAAGGACAGCAGTTAATATCATAAAGCTTTCACACAGCTCTTCCTGAGTGGACTATCACAGACAGGTCCAAGAATCAAATCCTGATTTGGAGCTCGAAAAGACCACACATGAGGATAATGGTCTTGTCTACTTTCTGGATATGGGAAGTAGACAAGACTGCCGGGCAAGAAATTGAGATCTTGAGGGTGGGGTAGGATGGGGGTAAGGGGGGATGGGGAGACAAAATTTAGAAGGGGAGGATGTGGGGAACTTGGGGAAATGGGATGGTTGGGATAAAGGAAAGGTGGTTATGGGAGCAGGGAAGTATATATCTTAATTAAGGGAGCCATCTTAGGGTTGGCAAAAGACTTGAACCTAGAGGGGCTCCCAGGTGTCCAGGAAGATGTCCCCAGTTAGTTCCTTGGGCAGCTGAGGATAGGGAACCTGAAATGGCCCTATCCTACAGCAATACTGACGATTATCTTGCATATCACCAAAGAACCTTCATCTGGCGATGGATGGAGATAGAGACAGAGACCCACATTGGAACACCGGGCTGAGCTCCCAAGGTCCCAATGAGGAGCAGAAGGAGGGAGAAGATGAGCAAGGAAGTCAGGACTGTGAGGGGTGCACCCACCCACTGAGACAGTGGGGCTGATCTATTGGGAATTCCCCAAGGCCAGCTGGACTGGGACTGAAAAAGCATGGGATAAAACCTGACTCTCTGAACATGGCGAACAATGAGGGCTGATGAGAAGCCAAGGACAATGGCACTGGGTTTTGATCCTACTTCATGTTCTGGCTTTGTGGGAGCCTAGCCAGTTTGGATGCTCACCTTCCTAGACCTGGATGGAGGGGGGAGGACCTTGGACTTTCCACAGGGCAGGGAACCCTGACTGCTCTTTGGACTGGAGAGGGAGGAGGAAAGGAGTGGGGGGAGGGGGAGAGGAGGGAGAGAAGGGGGAGGGAACTGGAAGGCTGGGAGGAGGCAGAATTTTTTTTTCAATAATAAAAAAAAAAAAAACAATGAAAGCCTCTAAGAGGTTGTTTGGAAATGCTATTCCTGGAGCTTTGTTGCTCTTCAATTCCTCACCCACGCTTTAAAGAGATGCACAGGAAAATCAATGCGGATAAACAACATTTTTCCTTTTATGTTTCATTTTATATCTGAGATTATCCACTTAAAATGCTTTGAATGTCAACTATACAACCAATACCAGCCAAGCCCAAGAGTTTGTGAGACTCTTGGACTTCCAGATTCACGACAAATAAATTGCCTGTGTGTTAAATATGTATTCTCCCTAAATTTCAACTATAAGAATTTTATTAGGGAATATGAACTATGGTAAAGCTAAAATGCATCTTCAGTGATGGAAATAAATAAAACTAGTGTTGAGAATATAAAGGTGATTTTTGTAAGCGGTCCCTAGGCCATATAAATTGACAGTATTTTTATAACACCTAGTTTTATATACACTTAAGTTATATTCTTACTAACTTTTCATAAAAAAACATATTTACAGTTTATACATATAATGACTACTTTTATGTCTTTTTCTACTTTCTACTTCCCATGTAGATTAGATGCATGTACAGCTCTCTTACTGCCCTCATTTTTAACTAAGTTCTCTGGGATTGTGGTTTGTAGGATAGTTTTCCTTGCTTTATGTTTAAAAACCACCTATGAGTGATAGTATTTAAAACTGTGATAATTGTCTTTCTGTGTCTTAAATGACATCATAATGATGTAGGAGGTCCTTCTGTCTTTACTGTCTGTGTTGCTTTCATTGGTTGAATAAAGAAACTGCCTTGGCCTTTTGATAGGGCAGAATTTAGATAGGTGGGAAGACAGAACTGAATGCTGGGAAGAAGGGCAGAGCGGCAGATGCCATGAAGCTACTGTCTGAGACTGACGCTGGTTAGAATCTTTCCCTGTAAGCCACGACCTTGTGGTATTACACAGATTAATAGAAATGTGTTAGATCAAGATTTGAGAGTTAACCAATATGAGGCTAGAGCTAATGGCCAGGCAATAATTTAATTAATATAGTTTCTGTGTGATTATTTTTGATGTAAGCTAGCTGGGTGGTTAGGACAGAACAAAGCCCCCATCCCCACACACCCTACAACATCATAAGGCATTTTTAATTCAACCATCAGGTTCAGCAAACTTTCCAGTTACTTTGAATGTTGGGGTTATTTTTATAAATGATATCACCTCAAATAAATATCCAATCAACTCTACTGTAGTATATTTAAAGGGTTGTTTTTTTTTTAGTGATAATAGTAGTCTCATAGTCAAACTCAAAAAAACTATTGTTGCATTTATTTTTTCAGATCATGAAGTTTAGAAGGATTCAGTAGGGACACATGAGGAGTTGGAGTGGAGAGATTGAAATATATATATATATATATATATATATATATATATATATATATATATTACTCTTACAATTTCTCATACATTAAAAATCTCATTTAATTTAAAAGACTAATACTTTATGAATATATATATATACTTTTCAATTGATGATGAGGTAGTTATTAGTCATAAAATAAATTCATTTGACAACATAATTTAATACTATGGAAATAATTTTTGTATATATTGCTTTGCATTACCTATTACTCCTGCTTCTTGAAGACTAAGGTCATGATCTGATAATTCTTCACATATATCACAGGTGGAACAGATTAGATTATTTCTTCAAATTGATTATTTCCTCAGGTTTTAATACCTGGGTTCAACTCTAATTCTTGTCACTAACTTTTCATTCAGTACAACAATTTTCTAAGACAAATTAAAAGTGTCATCTGAACATAATTTTCAGTTTCAAATTAATACTCAGATCATCTTTCACACATTCCCAAAATAAATGATGTGAGGTTTTGCTTGCTATATAGTTTTCAGTGAAATATATGTAAGACATTCTACAGTAACAAGTTTGATTTGTTTTGTTTTGCTTGTTTGGGTTTTTTTTGTTGTTTTTTTTTGGGGGGGATTAATGCTTGTAAAAAGAAGTAAAGAGAAATAAGTTTGTCTAGATCTTCAATATGTTACTAGATTCTAAAGTCTTGACTAATTGGTGATTCATTTTCAAAGATTGTCCATTAGAATGTACCATGTTTTTCTCAAGTGTATAGTTTTACATCCTACCTACCTCTGCCACTTTGAGGAGTCTGTTACTACTATGTTATCAATAATTAGGCATACCTTACCACCAAGAATAAAAAGAATTGAGGTTTTTTTCATAAAATATTTCAGCTGGGTAGTAAGTCTTCCATGGATGGAGGAAATAATGGCTGTAAGGCAATCCTATTACATGTATGCTGTTACATATGAACATTGTTACATTGTTCACTTATATGTATGTTGAATATATTACATTGGTCACTTACATGAACTTAGGAGAAGGATCATGGGTCCAAAGCCAGACTAGCTCATGTAGTGAAACAATGTCTCAAGAACAAGAGCACTAAATAAAAAAGCGAACAAAACAATAGTCCATTGATGGAGAAAGGCCATTGGTTAAATAAAGAAACTGCCTTGGCCCTGATATGACAGAAAACATAGGTGGGTGGAGTAACAGAACAGAATGCTGGGAGAAAGAAGCCGAGGCAGTCAGTCACCATGATTCTCCCACTCCAGACAGACGCAGGTTAAGATCTTTCCTGGTAAGCCAGCTCGTGGTGCTACACAGAATATTAAAAATAGGTTAGATCAATATGTAAGAGCTAGCCAATAAGAGGCTGGAACTAATGGGCCAAGCAGTGTTCAAAAGAATACAGATTTCGTGTAATTATTTCGGGGCATAAGCTAGCTGACGGGCAGGAGCTGGGGCGACAGGAACATAGCCCGCCGCTCATATTACTACAGTCTATGATGTCCAAAGAACAGGCAACTAAGCGAAAGATAATCTTTGTTTAGTTCTTTATTAGTAAGCACTCATTTAGAGTATAGGAGAGTATTCATTTTTCTTTCTGGAAATGTAAAACTGTGGCAGACCACTCCTTGGTTAATTTCTAGACAACAGTTGTTGATTCGTGAGGTCCTGTCTTTGTCACTCTTAATCTCATTGTGATTAAGCATCTCTCAAATTTATGGGCAATTTTCATTATGTTTGTATGGCTCAGAATTGAATATACTGGCTATTAAAATTTATGACACAACTAATCAAGAGAGCATCCTCAGATGTCACCAACATGAAAAAAGACAATCAAAAATGTGTCAGTATTTTAACATTAGCAAAGCACAAGGAAACTGCCAAAATTAACACAAAAATCTAAATGACATGTGATTGAAATTTTCTAGAAACTGTACTATTAATTCATAGAATTACACAAATAATATATCTTGATTCATTATCTTTAAAAATAAAAATCTGTTATGAGCAATATGAAACCACATGCATATATATATACATAAATTGTCACATTTCTTTTTACAAGCACACCATGCACATATGACAAACACAGAGGACAATGAGCATGTTAATGAACAAATTGCTTTAGACTCACTTCCCACATAATTCTATACTGTGTTCTCTGGTAGATTAAAACTAATCAACATACTATTTATCATCACTGTTTTATTTTGGGTGCAAAACCCAAGTATGTTAAAAATATACATATATGAGAAGCATATATTTTTAAAGCAATAAATTAAAGTCTTTTTACTATCATGCTATTTCTAATGTTTATTGCAGGAATATCTGATGCTACTTTCATGAATATAAGATTTTATTTTGCAAACATGAAATCTGTAGAATATATATCAACAATGTTTCATCACTATATTATCTTATGGTCATTTTCTTGTATTACTTATTTTTCTGATTTTGAATTTTCTACAAAATACTCCAATAAAATTTGGTATTTGTTCATCTATTCATAATCATTCAGGTTTTCATAAACTTCTTTAAAATATATAGAGATAACTACTTTTTTACCATATTCTGTAGTTTTTCCAAAATTCTTGTTTTGATTTATTAACATGGGTTTTATGAAGAGCCTGTATCCAATCTTTGATGATGGATTTAACAGCCAAGCCTATTTTTCCCATTGAATACTTCTATTTCAGAAATATTATCATAATTTTTCTACAAATGAGGATGTGTCCTATGCTTATCTTGAATAATTAACCACATTTTCTCCTTTAGGTAACTATCTAAATAAACAATATACATTAGAGTCATCTCTGCTTTCAGTCCTTGGAACATGAAGAAAAAGCCACTAATGAATATAAACACGTCTTTTGAAACATATATGTTCACTAGTAATTGCTTCAATTCATTGTATTCTACATGGTTAAACTAGATAGTCCACACATATCACACTAAGAACAGTGTTCTTTTTTAAATATTCATGAGATTCTATACTCCCAAATGAAAAGATAAATTCTAAATGACATTAAATCGTTGTATTCATATTAATTTCTTTATCAAAAAGAAGTTCTATCTTTTCCATTATCATTCATTAATTTCTCTTATCTTAATCACACACTATTTATGTTTCTTATGCATTTATAAAATGCTCCTCTGAACAATAGTCAGCCCAGTTAAATTCACATAATAATATATCATAATCTGAGTGTCTTAAAGTACTTGAAATATCTTACAAACTCACATGAACTACCTTCTCTAATTAAGGTCTAGCAAATTTATTTTATGAAAGCATTATGTTGTCAAGCCTTCTAGTAACTGTAATTAGAAAGAACATTTACAGGGGGAAAGATAAGTCATTTAGTGTGAATTTCTCACTAACATCTGTGACCGTGGATTTGTAAATGACACCCATCATTTTCCAGTTTTGGTTTTCATTCATTTGGCTGGCACCTATCTCTTCTACTAGCAAAATGTCTCAGAATACTAATTGGCAGCCATATCATGAGTCTTAACAGAAAATTTCCTATGTCCCTTGGCAATATTCTCTCCTAACAGTTCCTTACAACTATAGCATATTAGGCTACTAAGAGAAAAAATCACAAACGATCCTCACTGATCAGTCGGTGTGTTGCTGAAGTAAACATATCCACCCTCCTTCTTAGTTTCTATGTGTTCTGCCCTATGGGAAGCAGTGAGTGACCACCTTTTCAATGGTTTCTTTGATTCAGCATTATTCAATATGTTTTAAAAAGTTATGTCACTTTTATTCTAGGCTAGAAGTTTCTAGGTCAAGTCCAGCAAGGACATGATCATCTCACTCATTCAATATGGTATAATTTGCACACCTCATTTTCTTTCACATATTATAACTCATTGTTCACCATATCTTATATGTTTACTAAGTTTACTCAGAATCTACTAATAAATTTCAATAAATAAAAATATAATAACAAAAGATTTAAAAATGTACTCAGACTCAGACTTATTTTATGTCTATAGTAATAAATGGCCTGATTCTTTCTCCAATGATACATGGAGGATCCTTATGACAAAACTTTCTAATATGTCTGTATTACAATACACACTCACACACACACACGCACACACACACACACACACACAGAGAGAGAGAGAGAGAGGGAGAGAGAGAGAGAGAGACAGAGAGAGAGAGAGAGAGGTGCATACACTCCCAAAAGTACATATAGAGTCTGACTTTTCTCTCCAGCTAATAGCTTTCTCTATAATTCGAATCACAGTTGTCTCTTAGATTTAAGGCAATAAAGAAAACTTTCTCTTTCTTCAAGCTTCAGTGAGAACACATTTGTTTTACTTATTATTTAATTTTTTATGATCATCCTTCATGCACTTATGTGTTCATTTATTTTTGAATGTGCATGCTCACATGCCATGACATATATGTATGTTGGAAGACAGCATTAAAAAGTCAGTATTTATCTTTTTATACAGTGTAGGTTCTGTGGCTCAAACACAGGTCTCTACCTTGATGGTAATGAACTGTAATACCCTTGTGGAATGAACTGGATGGCCTAGAATTGTATTTGACAAAATTTTTCCATCCACAATTCCATTAGGCTGTACTACTCATGGATTTTCTTCTTTGAAAAACATCACCATTTTTTTTTAATTTATAAAGCATATGCTGCATCAAATACTTTAATCTAACTTCACATATTTCTCTAACTAAGTGAAGTACATAGGTAAATAGAAATATAACTATTTGAGAATAATTGAGTTCTGTTACTATTACAGTGAAAGTATCTGGCAGTAAAATATCAGTATTTAAATGCTAGTTGATTCTTTGCTATTTCTTTTTATTGAGGCTATTTCTTTTTCTTATAATGTACTGATTATTTTTCACATAACATGAAAAATGTTAAAAATAATTACATTTAATGGTTCTGAAATTTTATTCCCATAATAATAAATATCAAATTTCATCTACTCATCAATTTTTACTTCAATTCTATTTTCTTCAATGTGGGTATTAAATTAGTGTCTTTGAGTGATTTTGATGAAGATAGGATTATAGAAATTTAAAAAACAGGCTAGGCTCCATGGATAATATACACATATATACATATTTGAAAATATTTATTACTATTATTGGCAAGTATGTGAAAAAATTTATACTTTCATCTCTGATATCATTTTTAAATATTTAATGCTATAGTGGGAACAATAACATGAAGAGATCCCATGAATATGAAAGACTCTATTCTTTTATTTCATTGAACATTCTGAGCATAAAGGGAGTTAGAGGTCCTACTCGAGGTTAAATTTTTATCTACTGTATATAACCCTTACATCTGCCAAGGGTGCCATGTGCTGAAGTAATGCTGTCATTTATACTGGCCAGTCACTTCTCAGCCACCAGTAGTCATGATTAAACAGTAGAATACATGGACCATGAACTGCAGTAGACATCAGAGACCTATATGTGTGAAAGATGTCAATACCATATGCTCCCCTGGACAGTTTGTAACATAGAAATTGTAACAGAACAAGTCTCACTGTTTGAAATTATCAACAACACAAATAAATATGAGTTTCTGTCTATAAAACAAATATTTTTTCTTTTGATTAGTTTATTCTTTTTAATTTAATGACTTCCTAGTTTATTTCCATGTTAGAGAAAAATTGAAAACAACTCTATACTTATGACCACCCTACTTCATCTCTGAATTTATCACTTTGGCATTTAAGTTACCACAATCATTTACAATGCTAAATTGATTTCTAGAACTCTCTATAAATGGTATTTTAAATTATTATATTCAAAGCTTATGAATAGACATATATTTTGAATTTTATAATTTTATCAATAATTTTTATTTCAAACAGGTTAATTGAGTACCTTAGTAAATTTTTTTAACCTAACTATGGTTGTTTAGGTTTGCTTTCTTAGAATCATTACATATTCATATATTTGCAAACTATTTATTGTCTTAAAGAACAGGTATTTTGAACTGAATGAAAATTGATCATTTCAAATTTCTCTTCACATCTAAACAATCCTCCTGTGTCTGGGAAAAGACTGTATAACATGAACATGTTTGCTGATGGGGATTTGGTTCAGAAAAACTAACTCTGAGGAACAATAGGTAGCTGACCAATATTTAACAACTAGAGATTTAAGTAACTCATAATTGATGCCACAAGAGAAAATGTTTGGGTTTTTTATCGATGTATGTTAATAAATTCACTAATAAACAAACACACACACACACACACACACAAATACTGAGAGAGACAGAGACAGAGAGAATCACACATGGAAGCTTACATAGACATCTACAAACACGCACACTTTTCAAGACTTGCTTTTTTAAAAAACTATCTTTTCTCATTTTACATACCAATCTCACTTCCCACTCCCTCCCCTCCTTCTGGTATATCTGCTTCCCCACCCATTCCATGGGAAGTTAACCAAGTGTAGCACATTGCTTTGAGAAAGAATCAAAACATTGACTATCCCTACTATATCTAGACTGAGCAAGGTATCCCTCCAAAGAGAATGGGTTCTAAAACACCAGTATAAGCAGTAGGGATAAATCCTGGTCCCTGGTTGCCCCACAGTCTGCCCCTGCCATACAACTATTACACAGATGCAGAGTGCCGAGTTTGGTGTTATGCTGCTTCCTTCCCTGTGAGCCCAGAGTTGGTGGGCTTCGATTTGCTCAGGTAAGCTGTTTAAATGTGTATCCCCTCATAGTCTTGACCCCTTTGTTCATATTCTCACTCCTCCCACTCTTTTATATTGATCTTATTGAGCTATACATTTTTCTCTACTCCCCTTCCTCACTTATGAGTGAGTATATATGATAATTGCCTTTCTGGGTCTGGGTTACCTCAATATGAGGTTACTCCTCACACTCTTTGATCAGACTTTGGGGGCTCAGCCCAGTGCTCCATTGTGGATCTTTGCCTCTGCTTCCATCAGTTGCTAGGTGAAGTTTCTGTGGTGATAGTTAAGATAGCCATCAATCTGACTACAGGGAAAGACCACCTCAGTCACCCTCTTCACTATTGTTTACAGTCTTAGCTGGGTTTGTTCTTACGAATTCCTGGCAATTCCTTTAATTCCCAGTTTCTTGCTATCTCCATAATGGCTCCCTAACTAAGATATCTCTTTCCTTGCTTTCCAGCTCTGTCCTTCCTCCATCTTTATTATCCCATTCCCTCAAACTATTCTTTCCATTCCTCTTCTCCTCTCTTCCTCTGCTTCTGCCATTCATCCCCCCGCCACCCCAATGCTACCGATTTTCTCAGGAGTTCATGTCTACCCAAAGGATGCTCAATCACACTATAAGCATATTTGTTCAACTATGTTCATAGCAGCATTATTTGTAATAGCCTGAACCTGGAAACAGTCTAGATACTCCTCAACCAAAGAATAGATAAGGAAAATATGGTTCATTTACACGGAGTGTAAATTCAGTGGAAAAAAAAAAAAAAGGCAGCAACATCTCGAAATTTGCATGCAAAGGAATGGAACTAGAAAAAACAAAACAAAACAAAACAAACCATCCTGAGTTAGATAGCCCAGACCCAAGAAGAGAAGTATGGTATGCACTCACTAATAAGTAGATATTAGCTATAAAGCAAAGGATAACAAGTCTATAGTCCATGACCTCAGAGAAGCTAAGTACCAAGGAGAACCATATATATATATACCTGGGATGGGGAAATATACAAGACTTGTCTTTAAAGATATTGCTTCATGAGTGTCTTCTTGTGGTTTTAAAAGTTTACAAGCATGTTCCTATTAATTGTATTCAAAAAAAATAATGATGAAACAACAGAAAGAAACAGGATTTTGGTTTTTTTTGTGCATGTGTGTATAACCATACACTATACAAATTTCCAGTTTTTGAATAATAATTTTGAATTAAATAAGCTATTTCTTATTGAAAAGGGATATTCTTATATACTACATCTTGGCTACAGTTTTCCCTGCTTCTATTCTTCCCAGCTCCATCCAACCTCCTGCTTTTTCCATATTCATTCCACCTCAGTTTTCCTTCAGAAACAATGCAATTAATGTCTCCATGAGACAATAATTCGGTAACAGAGAAAGAGTCACCAGAGAAGCAAAACAATCAGAGACACATAGAGGCCAACTAGTATCTGGTTCAACTCGAGATCCACTACATGAGAGTGAGCAAATGCCCTACACTGCCTGGACGGCCAGAAACTGGAGACTGTATAGTCCAGACACCTAGTGTAGAACTGATACAACTGACAAAACAAAACAAGCAAGCAAGCAAAAAAGCACACAACAAAACTGTTCCTAGTGATATTCTCCTATATACATAGATAGTTATCTTTTCCTGTGATCATCTGAGAGGCTTCCTCTGACAATAAATGAAAGCACGTGCAAAGACCCATAGCCAGTCACTGTAAAGAGAGAGAGAGAGTCTACATCGGAGGTCTCCATCAGGCACCTCCCCTAGGAGATCTCTGAATCCTACAGAAGGGGAGGAAAGACTATAAGATCCAAAAGTGTTGAGGACACCAGAAAATCAACTAAGCAAGGCTTACATGGGTTTATAGAGACTGAAACAGAAAGCACGGTGGTTAAATGTACATGTACTATGTTTTCTGTGTATGTATTATGATTGTTCAATTAGTATTTTTGTGGAATTCCAAACAGTGGGAGTGGGTATTTCTCTAAACCTTTTGTCTGCTCTTGGCACTCTTTTCCTCACATTGTGTTGCTTTTTCCAGGAACAATAAGAGGGCTTTTGCCTTATGTTATTGTATCTTCTTTTGTCCCGATTAGCTATTTTCTGCTATAGGCCTTTCCTTTTCTTAAAAGTAAATAGAGAGTAAAGGGATCTGGTGGGTACAACTTTGATTGGAGGGAGGGAAAACTGTGTTTCAGATGTATTGCATGTGAGAACAACCTATTTTCAATAAATATTATATTCCCTCTGTATGATATGAATATGTTTTGTTACCATTGGTTAATAAAGATGCTGCTTTGGCCTATGGCAGGACAGAATATAAGTAGGTGAGAAAAATAAGCTGAATGCAGGGAAAAAGAAAGCAAGAAAGCATGGTCAAGCAGAAGCCATGTAGCTGATGAAGGAGAAAGACATCAGAACATTACCAGTAAGCCATAGCCTCATGGCGATACATAGATTAATAGAAATGGGGTAATTTAAGATATACGAAATAGGAAGGAGTACACTTGAGCCATTGGCCAGTGTTCTAATTAATATTGTGTTTGTAAGATTATTTAGGTCTAGGCAGCTGTAAAATGAAAATGCAATCTCCATCTACAAATGGGAGCCAAACATTCAGCAGCATACATTCACATAAAACCTATTATTCTGATCTGGGTAGTCAGAAAACAAAAATACTGTCTTGATTTTTAAATGGCACCCAAATGTTTAGCAAGAAATTTCACATAAAGCCTGAGAAAGCTTTAAAAAAGGGATTCTAACCAGACAAGCGCAGAGTCGAATGCAGCTTCTTGATAACCATCTTGATTTTGGTAGACTCTGTTGAGAATGAGCGGCGGCATCTCTCCTTTAAAGAAGTTTTCCTCACTCAGCACTAGTGGCAAAAACTTCATACTTCTTCTAAGAGGCTCTGTCGCCAAACACTTAAATGGTGTTTTAGAGAAGCCATCATCAGACTTCCTGGTGGTGGCATGGCCCGAGAAACTCCACAGAGTTCGGGTAATAAATCTGGCTCCTCCTGCAGTACCTGTATCTGCGAGGAATCTAGACTCTCAGAAAGTCAAGGAATTGGGCAGAGCCAGATGACAAAGCTGCAGATTTAATCCTAGCCATGCTGCTTAGCAGGTTTGACTCATGTACCCAGAAAACGTTAGATATATATACAGTAAAGACAGATTCAGATAAAAAAGAAAAACCCTAAACAGTTTACAGTGTGTTTAAAAGTATATGTAGGCTTGGAAGAGAAAATAAAAAGGATAGAGAAGAATCCTTAAAATAAAAATAGAGTAGTTTGGCATGGTGGCGCATGCTTTTAATCTCAGCACTAAAGCGGCAGGAGCGGTAGGTCTCTGTAAATTCCAGTCCACTCTGGTCTACAGAGTAAGGTCCACGATAGCTAAAGATACACAAAAAACTTTGTTTCAAAAAAACAAAAATTAAGAGTAGAACTGAACCAGATACATACACCTGAGTGGGCCTGAGAAGGCAAGCTCCAAGGAGCAGGAGCAGAACCGGTTTAGGAACATTTGCAGACCAGGACTGAGCCAGCGACGTGGGCCAGAGCAGACCTGGGACAGCGAAAATCTCCACAGTAACAGGTACAGGGGAGCAACCGCTGAGTGAGTGAGCTGGAGACAGAGACCGCTGAATTAAATTATATATTTCAGTTACTTTAATTGGAAAATATTATCAAGATGTTAAAAACCCAGCATTTTATGTCTTGATCTCAATTTCTGCTTAAGTCCTCATGCCAGTCTATTAAAAAGTGTTCACAGCACTCTGCAAGCCTGAATAAAGCTGGAAATATGATATATTCTACAATTCTCACTAGTAATAAGAATTAGTTATTCCTAGTTACTCAAAAGAGCCCATTTTTCTGGAACTAAATGATAAAGGCAGTGTGTCAGCGTAGCAGTTGTTAGAACATTTAGGTGAGGTCTAAAATGTGTGATGGTTTCTGTGAGAGGAAATGTCATACAGAAATTAACTCGTAGCACTGAGGTCACATCATAAGTCAGCTACCAAAATCTTAGCCCCATTGAAGACTAAAAAAGCCCCTATAATTTGAGAATACGCATTTTCTAAATCATCATTTAGCTTAAATATTAATGGCTCCCCTTAATCATGGGAAACTCGATGTGTGGTGTATGAAATGGCCTCCTTCAAGAAGTTCAAACTTAATGGCTCACACTAGCCCTTTCATTTTACATTCTTTCTGATAAATCAGAAGGTTTCTCTTTCCAAAAGTTCATCTCTTTCATATTTAATTCAGGGCACATTTGTAAGTGGTAACGAGGCTCTCAGGACACTTCACTCTGACCCCAGGATACAAAGTTTGTGCACCGTGCGTTTTGTCAGTTACAAGGTTCAACTCGGGTTGGCCTGTGTGGTGACACCCTCACTGCTGTCGATTTCTAATCCTTTGCCAGAAGTAGTGTTTGTGGAAACATTCACTGTGCTTTATAGTAGTCAAATGGAGTGTTCCAGAGAACATTTAATTCACCAGAGCAGCAGATTGAATCTAAGAATATTCAGTATATTTAGACATAGCCTGGAAAATATAGTTCTAGTGCAGGGTATTTTTGTAACTTTTATTTTTACTTGCAAGGGAAAAGTATATTTACAAAAGTGACAACTTGATATTTAAGATTTAGGAGGATTTTTTTTCTTAACGTCAGGATTTCAGTATATAATCAATTAGTCAGAGTCAACATGTCTAACCGCAGAGGATGCTATGATCAGGCCCATTGTTCAAGATGAAAGCTGTGTGCATCATCTGGAGCTAGAGAGACAGTTCCATTGTTAAGAAGACTTACTTCAGGTTCATGTTCCAGCACTTGTAATGTGACTTAGGAATCTGATGCAACTTTATGGCTTCGATGGACACCTTAACACAAGGTGCACATACAGACAAGTGGGTACCTACAAATGTGGTTCACATACACATAAGCAGGCACCTGCACACACGTAATACACATACAAACAAGTGAGTACCTGAGCACAAATGGTGCACATACAGACAAGGGGGCACCTGCATACATGTGATTCACATACAAACAAGCGGGTACGTGCATACATGTAGTTCATAAACAGACAAGCGGGGACCTGAACACCCGTGGTGCACATACAGATACGCAGGAGCAAACATATACATGAAAGTTTAAAAAGTAAAAGTAAAGATTATTCCCATTCAATTGTGCTATTTCAGTAGATAAATATTAATTAGCCTTGATGCTTCAGAGAGAAGAATTACAGAACGAAATAAAATAATACATAGTTTCTTTTAACTGCATTAATTTATTAGTAGAAAGGTAATTTAGGACCATGTTTTAGAGGGTAGACACAAGGAATAGAACAGCAATGCATATGATTCTAATCTGCAAACACTATAACGACATATGTATTCATTTACATTTTCCAGACCACTGGGTGATCTGTTCATCACCCAGTCAGTTTTTTCTAACTCTCCTTTGGCACAACTTCTAAGAGTATGCATCTGTCGTTTGCATCTGAAAAACGTGTGGGTTCACCACTGCTCTTGGGAACTGGATCTTACCAACATCCCTGAGTTTCCCAAATCAGATACTAATAAATTATCTTTAAGTAACTTTAAAGTAGTCCATTTGTTGACTTCAGTATATTAAGAAATACACTTTTCACTGCAACTGAGCATAATCCTTAAGTTTTAAGATCAGTGAGATGTTGGATATTTGTTTACACTGTGTGAGGATGTATCATTGTGACTGGTTTAATAATAAGCTGAATGGCCAATAGCTAGGCAAGAGAGGCTAGGCAGTGCTTCCGTGCAGAGAGAGGAACTCAGAGGTTTAGAATCCAGGTTGGGGAGAGACGCCAGAGTGACATGCAATAAGTTGGACATACAGAATGGAAGAGAGGAAACAAAAACTGTTTATTCCTTTAACAACCCCACTAAGACATATTCATCATGCTTGTCCTTCAAATACAACTGTACTTGTATTTTAAACAAGATTAAAATGCTGATATGAAAGATTTTGGAGACAGATAATGGTATTATATAAACACAAAGAAACTCACATTAAGGCATACTCCATGAAAGAAAAGTCATGCCAAGTTACTGAATCCTGATAAGGAACTCATGGAGCAGGTCCTAAGACATAGGGAAGAATCAACTACTATTATGTTCCTTAAAGGATCTTATATCAAAGTGTTTTTAAATAGTTATCTTTATACTCATAGCTTAGTCCCTATCAATGAATCTTATTCCTTATCAATGAAAATTTTCTTTTAAATAGGTAGTTGTTAATTCAAACACTCACAAGTAATCAAAATAAAGAAAACAGGTGACTATGGAGTTCTTTATCCTGTTTAGAACATCTTCATTTGTTCTTGCTTGTTTTGTGATTTTTGCTCCTTTGCTTTTTTGGGGGGAGGGGGTGCCACGCAGCTCCCAAATAAATCACACAAAGTCTTTTTGTTTCTTATGAATCCCCAGCCTTAGATTGGCTTGTTTTTGTTTTCTGCCAGCTTTTCTTAAATTATCCTATCTTTTGTCTGTAGACTTTCAGCTTTCTCTATTTCTGTATACCTTTCATTACTTCTTTCTCCATTGCTTGCTATATAGCTTAGTGACTGGCCACTGATGCCCTTCTCCTATTTCTTTTTTGCTCCTTTTTTCTTTTTCTAGAGTTCTCTTTTTATTTATTCTCTCTGTCTGCCAGCCCCGCCAATCTTTCTCTTGCCTTGCTAGTTTCCGTTCAGCTCTCTATCAGACATTAGATGTTTAGACAGGCAACAAATCACATCTTCTTAGAGTCAAGCAAATGCACTATAAAAGAATGGAACATATCTTTGCCAAAATAAAATATAATAATATAATATAAAATATAATAATATAATAAAAATAAAATAAATGTTCCATGGCATAAAGAAACAGATCTTAAAATAAAATTCTACAGCAATCATTACTCTCTTCTCCAAGGTTCAAAGATCA
>NC_022010.1:91023040-91039972 GCF_000317375.1 Microtus ochrogaster
CTTGTAGACCAGGCTGGTCTCGAACTCACAGAGATCCACCTGCCTCTGCCTCCCGAGTGCTGGGATTAAAGGCGTGCACCACCACCGCCCGGAGAAAGGTTGTCTTTTAAAAGAGTCATTACACTCATGTACTTATATTACCTGTGATTACTGGTACAGATCTGAACAATATCAAGCCAGTCAACACAGTGACAATGAGTTATTTCAATACTCCATTCTTACAAATAGATGGGTCATTTGTAAAAACAAAAACAGACAGGGCCCTGGATATAAAGTAGATAGAGAATTTGTAGGAAATTGAAGAATGTTATATAGATGCAGCCCTAAATGCAACTGTGCATAAATGGGATCACAATTGTAATGTTAAGCAAAGAAAGATCAGTTAAGGCTTAAAGAGAAAAGAATTGCACTTTTTATTTTAATACAAGTGTATGAATGATACTTTAATATATATTTTATTCAACATCTACACTCATAATTTAAGCAACTGGAAATAACAACAGTGACACACATAAGTCTGTTTTTGTCTAGGAATACCAAGACAGGTAATGTAGAAAATACAAATATTATGGTAATATGATTTATGATTCGAAAAATAATTGTGTTGTGATCATAGATCACTATATTACTCAGGCATTATCAGATAAATGTTCTTCTACAGCAGAAGGGAAAGGAACAAATACACAGAGACCCCTTGCTGGACATGGTACAGAGCATGAGAGACCCTGGAATTCTCAGTCCTAAATTGGATGTCTCCATCATCAATAGCCCCAACTCAGGGTGTATGAGACTGCAGAAGAAAAGGCAGGAAGGTTGAGAGAGCATGAGTAAATGGAGATCACCAAGGAAACGAGGTTTCACAGACACAATAGAACTGCTGCATATATTAAGTCACATATACTATGGCAATAAGAATGGGCCTACATAGGTCCAAGTCAAATGGGGTCCAGATGCTGAAAGGGAACAGTAGACACAAGACCCCATCTAAAATCCAGAAACTACTGTCTACTGATAACCACTCTCAAAGAAAAATATGGTTTTCTCTAATGAAGTCTCATGGAGTATACAAAACTTAATAATGGGGCCTATGACCAGCAATAGATGAAAAAAAAAAACAGAAACAAAAACAAAAAGCCTATTCAAAGGCATTTTTGGAGGATTTTTTTAAAATATAATGCTTTTGCCATGTATTTTTAACCCTCAATGTCTTTTGCTTAGGTATTATGTTTCTGATTGGTAACTTTATGAGATTTCTATTTTGGTAAATGTGTATGTCTTTAAGTATATATATGTCTCATTATGATTTTTTGATTCCTTTTTTCTGTTAATTTTTTATTCTTGTTTTGGCCTACTCAATTTTATTATTTTTCTTTATATTATATTTATTATTACTGATTATTATTTTTAATTTCAGTTGTATGCTTTCAAATGAGAGAAAAATAATGGGTATAGATTTGCTAAGGTACAGATTTAAGTGGAAGAAGGATCTGATAGGAGTTTGGGAAGAGAAAATATACTCAGAACAGATCAATTTTTAAAAGTTTTATATGTATATGCATATAAATAAACAAATTTTTATGTATATAAATTATGACTTCCACTGTGTTAATAGTAAAATCTTGGGGGTGGGGTGGGGTCATAAATATTCAAAGTAAATGTTCCTAAGGAAGACATATAAGATGATTTAACCTAATTTCTATTGAGCTTACCTTTAGTTTTTGTCTTCTGTTCCATCACTTTTAGGCATTTAAGCCTTTCTAGAAACCCTGTCAAAAACTGACTCCTGATACATCTATTAACGCTCCCCAGTTTATGTCGGTTATATAAATGGAACTTACATGAAAGCAGATCAGCATACACCTTGAGCAGTGTAATTTACTATTTTGTTATACAGGAAGAAGCCAACCAGCTGGAAGTCTTGCATGGAAGGACATTGTTTCTCCCCTTAAACCATCCCAGATCAGGATGTCAATCAATGATCACTATAAAGATATAAAGGCCATGACACTTAATTCATGACAAACAAAGAAAGAGAGAACCCAAAGGCTCATAACAGCTTCAAGACATTTCAAAACTATAAATAGTTCCTGAACTTTGATCCCCAAATATCAACTGTGCTAGTATAAATATCACATGATACATGTTAGTAGGATCATGTGGTGACAAACAATGAGAGCAGAAATATAAATTTTTCAGTAATAAATTCAGTGAAAACTAATATTTTTGGGCTCATGGAATTGTTTGGATCTTTTAATAAAAGCATAAATATATAAATTAAGAAGGGAAGGAACTACTTTATGTTTTGTAACACACTTATTTCAATCAGAATCTTCTGTGAGATCACAGGTTTGGAACTATATAATGGTGCCAGTTGTCTCTTCATCAGGTACATGACTGAAGAAAATGACTATCACTCCTTCGGAATTTATCAGCATTTAACAGATCATCTTGGAGGGGTAAAAATACGATTCCCTTTCCTAATTCTTTGATGGTTTATCAACTGAATTCTGTACAAGATCACTGCAAGAAGTTACAGGTGCTGTGATAGAGAAAACACAATGGTACTGACAAGCCAATGTTTCCCAGAACTTTAGCATATATTCTGGCTCTTAGGTTGCTGTAATATGATTGGCAGGCTGGGCTGTGTCCCACCACCCGGCTAGCTTTATCCAAAATAATTACATGGAAACTGTATTCTTTTTTTTGTTTGTTTGTTTTGTTTTTGTTTTTCGAGACAGGGTTTCTCTGTAGCTTTGGAGCCTGTCCTGGAACTCCCTTTGTAGTCAGGGTGGCCTCGAACTCACAGAGATCCGCCTGCCTCTGCCTCCTGAGTGCTGGGATTACAGGCGTACGCTACCACCGTCCGGCAGAAACTGTATTCTTTTAAACATTGCTTGGCCCATTAGTTCCAGCCTCTTATTGGCTAGCTCTTACATATTGACCTAACCCATTTCTAATAATCTGTTGTAGCCCACGAGGTGGCTTACCAGGGAAGATCTTAACCTGCGGCCATGTCGGGAGTGAGAATCATGGTGACTGCCTGACTCAGTTTCTTTCTCCCAGCATTCTGTTCTATTTACTCCACACACCTAAGGGTTGACCTATCAAATGGGCCTAGGCAGTTTCTCTATTAATTAACCAATGAACGCAACAGATTAGAAAGAAATCACTCCCACATCATTAGGTTATTCCTAATTCAGCTTCAACAATTTAAATTAAATCAAAATGAATAAAATCACTTAAGGGCAATAATAATAACTGACTATGTATCTTCACAAATATTGACCTAGTTAACTTGAACCAAACTATGCTTATCTTATGGGTATTTTTATTGATTTTTGTATGGATTATGCTGGTTTAGTAAAGTAAAAGTGGTAGATACTCCTAAATAATCAAGACTTAGCAATAAATTAATATTTAGCTATGTTTCTAATACTAGGCATGATATCCCTGGATGATTGGATTTTAAGTCCAATTAGAATGCTGTTGATTACTGCCAAAGTAAATGTGCCACTACTCAATCTTCTGGGTTATCCTGCCATGACAGTAGTTCCTAGGAATCATGCTTGGGTAGGACTGTTGGTTACTGTGTAGTACCTTTTGGTATTATTAATCCAGTCTTTAGAGACGGCATGTTAAGGTCAATTCTAGCTTTGGGATACTGAGGTTCTGTTTCTGAAATTCATGGTATGCTGGATGATTTTGTGTCAATTGGACCCAATCTAGAGTTATTGGAAAAGGAGAAAACTCAACTGAGGACCTGCATTCAAAAGGTTTTTCTGTAGGAAATTTTCTTAATTAATGATTGACTGGGGAAGGCCTAGCCAGTTGTGAGTACTGTCAACTCTGTGTTAGTGGTCCCTGTGCTTTATAAGAAAGCAGGCTAAGAAACAAGCTAGTAAGCAGTACTTTTCTCCATGGTCTCTTCAAACACTCCTGCTTCCTGTTTCCTGCTATGTTTGAGTTTCTGTTCTGATTTTCTTCAATGGTGAACAGTGGTATGGAAGTGTAAACAAACAAACAAACAAACAGAAACCCTTCTTTCCTCTTCAATGTGATTTTTTTTGTCATGGCATATCATAGCAGCAATAGAAACCCTGATTAAGACAAATGATGTGTATAATCTTCTCTCTTACTGTCAAAATATAGCAATCAGAGTGTGCTTATAATGTTATAATGATAAGAGATAGTTTGAGTATCCCTAAGATGAAAATGCAAAATCACAAATGATCCAAAATGTTATATTTTCTGAGTAAGTTTGCTTCACACCTATAAATTTATATCATGAATGTTTATGTCATATATGTATATTCAATATTAAAAAGCATAATTTGTTTAGACAAAGAACTGCATCACCCCTGCCAAATATTGTAGATGGACACTGGTTCATCATTTCCTGGCTGCTCAGACCCAATAATAACATGGAAACCATAATAATTATAACACTGCTTGGCCTATTAGCTCAGGCTTTTTGTTAACTAACTCTTATATCTTAAATTAATCCATTTCTATTAATCTGTGTATGTGCATGAGGCTTTGGCTTACTGGTAAGGATACAGAATATATTTCCTTTGGCAATTATATGTTGTATCTATGTAGACAGAGACTGCTCATTCATTTTCTGGCCACCCAGATCTGAATAATCGCATAGAAATTTTATTAATTACAACACTGCTTGACTAGTGACTCAGGCATATTTCTAGCTAGCCCTTTCATCTTGAATTAACCTGTTTCTATTAATCAGTGTATCAGCACAAGGCTATGGCTCACTGGTAAGGATCTGTCATCTGTCTACATGGTAGCTACATTGCTTTTCCAATCTGGCTATATTCTGCCTTGTCATAGAGTGAAGCAGCTTCTTTATTGAGCAATGATAATAAAAAAATTCACAACATACTGAGGTGAATATCACATCAAAATATGAACCTAAAGCCTTTGTATTTCACCAATTTTTAACAAGTGTCTCTGTTCATGATTGACTAACTGAACACTTTATGATAATGTATTCTAAATTCTCACAGAAACTTATTCCATACCTAGCATTTTTACGATGGGAGACAAACACTGCAGCAATACTAAACATGCATTTGCTAGGTTGACATTTTAGGTCAGATAGAATTAGAATATTTCCAAAATAATTATATCTACTTAGCAAGCAATCAATTTTGTTTGCATAATGAAACCATAGTGATATCTCTAGACACTAATATTTTGTTGAGCTCCTCTATTTGGCTCTAATCTCTGTGTGTTGGAACATAAAATGTTTAGGAGTAGGTATTTATGTCCTCATAGACAAAGACAATTGGGATCCTAATGGTTCACCTTCTTCCGAATGTTATGTAAATCATCTCTTTCATTTCTCATTGTAATTCATAGCATTTTTCCTTCCATAAATGTGGCTATATCTATATTATATGTCAACAAATATTGCTAACAACAGACTTTGAGTAGGGTGGATTAGAGAAACTCCTGAACTTAGTTTGTGTTAAAAATAAAGCATGCCCTTGTAGAATGTTAGAAGGGTCTTTGTCCTGACAGCCTGTGTATTCCAAGGCAATAAATTCAGTTTTTCTTCACCTCTATACTTGTACTAAATTATTCACAGAATTTATATAATCAAGTAAAATAACAATTTCTTTGAAGTGGAACTAGGTACTAAAATGTGAATTTCCTTAAATGACTATATTATGTGTACTAAACAAAATGTATTTTATAATACTTTGGTGTCCTCTTAAGTAAATAGAACTGTTAAGCTAATAAAACATTGGCACAATAAAATAATCAATTCTGAAGGTTTTAGTGGGTTTTTGTAAATTGCCCACACAAATTTGTAATCACAGGACTTGGAATTTTCTAAAACTTAATGATTTGAATCATCATAAGAGAAATTTAAATTTTTATGTTCTTATTAAATATACTGTCCAAATGTGACATTTTTATGGAAACTGTTTCTGAATGAGGTACAAATCTGAGTATTTAGATGACATTTGGAGACTGAGAATTGGTCTATTTAATGCCAGGACAGCAATCTTTGATATTTAAGAATATTTTTCGCAAATTGTTACTTTTTATATCTCATATTTCAAAACATTATTACTATTTATGCTCCTGTCAGAAAATTAGTGACATTTATTCTGAACAATTATAGTACAAGTACAAGTTAACAATTTTCAAGCAATGTTTTTGCCAATACTTTTGGTAAAATCCAAAATGAGAGAGATGAGACATTCTAAACATTCTACCTCTTGTTCCTTCTAATACTGGTAACCACTGCCATACTCCTTTAACCTGCACTGAGTTTAAGGTTTTTTTTTTTAAATGTTATATGATCTCCTTCATTAGGATCATATAAGTTTGTCTTATGTTATTCAAATCACTTAGTGTATTAAATCCATTTCCTGGGAATCTTGTCAGCTGAAAACTTTCATTCTAAACTGTGTGATTTACATCAAGGTATTGTTTTTCCTCTTCTATGCCTTTCTCAGTAGTTTATAAGTTTGAAAACATAAACAGGCCTGGTTTTGTTCCTCTTCCTCAATCTTAACATATTATATTATAATGCCTTATATTTTCTTTTATGTTTTCTTTTCTACTGTGAAGTCACATTGGAATCAATTTACATAGAGTAGATTAACATTTTCTTTAAATTAATGTCTCTAGTTATTCTCACATGACAAGAAATTGAATAAAGAATACATTAATATGTCCTATATAAAAATAAAAATAAAAATGAATCAAGCCTGCCATATGTCATTTTAAAATAATATGATGGGTAACTATATCAAAGTTGTATTATAGTTTTTCTGACCCTAAATTTACAGAAGAGAAAGAGTTGTTTGAGAAAGAAACTTTAATTATTTGGACAAAATTCTATAGCACAAGGTATCATAAGCTCTAGTAGAGAACTTACTTATCAAACTAAATGCACATGTACCCCGAGTTTGTAATGACATAATGCCTAATCAGAGGTGAGTCCAGACTCAAACACAGGAATAATTGTATGTGTTCATACACTCTGTCCTTTTGTATATCATGAATTTTGCTAGTCTTAAAATAAAAGTTAAAAACTAAGCAACTGTTATATTTGTCTCAGTCTGGCATGTGGAATACTTAAGAGGTAGTTTGCTTCACGGTGAGCTTACTCTAAATTTTGGTGTGAAGTGGAATGAATCATATGGGGGAGAATCTGAATCAAATACTCCCACTCTAGCTCCGAACAAGGTATAATAAGTTTTTTGTTTCTTTATTAAAAGGGAAACTCATGGATCACAATGAGGAAATGATAGTACCAGGCAGCCTTGTCCGTCTTTTGTTGATCTACAGTCAATGGTCCAATGTCAGTCACTGCCACACCTCCTACATATTCCAGCAGATTAAGACCTTCTATTTTTGCCATTCACAGAGGAGACATTATTTCTAGAATTTTTTTGCCTTCAGTCCCTTCTTAGATGTGATATTCTAACACAATTAAAACACTTGGCATTTGGGTATCTCCTCATAGCACTGAAAATTGCTTCTTCTATGTAAATCTGATGGAGGAGGGTCACCTGTCTTATCTGTTGCTTTCATTGGTTAAATAATAAAGAAACTGCTTAGCCTTTGATAGGCCAGCCCTTAGGTGGGTGGAGTAGACAGAACAGCATTCTGTGAGAAAGAAAGCCAAGTCAGGGAATCACCATAGCTCTCCTCTCCAAGGTGGATGCAGGTTAAGATCCTCCCTGGTAAGCCACCTTGTGGTGCTACACACATTATTAGAAATGGGTTAAAGCAAGATATGAGAGTTAGCTGAAACTAATGGGCCAAGCAGTGTTTAAAAGAATACAATTTATGGGTTGTTATTTCTGGGGCTATGCTAGCCGTGAGTGAGCCAGGTGGTGGGAAGCGGCCCACAGCCCCTACAACATAACTCTCAGTACTACAGTCAAATCTCTCAACATTCATTGTGTGCAAGATCCTTTCATGTATTGGTGCTGATCTGACATTTAAGGCTCAAGTATCTTTTTGCATTTTAAGTTGACATGTTCTAAAGCTAGAGATTCAATATGCAGACATCTAGCTTTTGGGTCTGTTACTTCTACTTGCACAGTCTTAGTTAATCTTTGTAAAAAGAAAAAAATGACTAAAAGTTTCTCTCTGGACCTTTTTAACCCTGGGATATGATTGCATTTTCTTTCTTGGTTGCTGAATCCTTTCCCAAGCATTTAAAGCTGCTGTGCTACAAAGGAACAAGGTGTGCATGTTGTAGAAAGCCTCTTCATGAGGATCAAAATAATAATCCTCAACAAGAATTTTATATTGGGATGTCTCAAATTCTTTTGTTTTTTCCTACTGTTCTAAAATTGTTGCATCTTCTTGCCAATATCATTTCCATAGCAGTTGGAGTCTGTCTTCTAGGACCACTGTGACTAATTAAAGCCAATCATGTGGGGTAGCTGTATGGCTTGAAGCCCACATTTTTACCTTTGCTTAACAAGTCATGAGTGCATGCCATAAAATACTATTGCTTGCTTAATTTCCTTTCGATTACTCAAACCTTGGGTTGCCATTTATATTCTTTCACTACCTTGGTGCTTTTTGTACCAGATGGCTTCTCAGAGATTACCAGATAGGCAGTTAAAACTCTGGGTAAGTCATCCCTGACTTTGACCTCTACTAGCAAGGCTAAATCCTGTCGTTGTACCTTTTCTCCTTGCTCATCTTTTCTGATACTTTCCTCAATTGTTTCAAATCTTTTTACCGGTGTCTTTTGTAAAGTCTGAATCTCCAGTTCTGTGTGCTATTCTAGTGCCCTCATTGATCCGTTAGGTTCTGTCCTTATTCTGAACATATAATCCCAAGGTATAAAATTAGTCCAGTAAAGATAATGTCTCATTATTGAATATTTTTGGATGGCATGCATATTGCCTTCCTGGAGAAATGCCTTATCTGTTAAAGTAACATAACTTTTCAACAGATTCCAATTGCTAAATTTAACAATCTGAATTCTTTCAGATAATTTCTCATCACCCTTTGACATGAATTGGATTTTGTTTGTCAAATTAATGTTATCCTTTTCAATAGTATTACTTTTTTCAGCTAGCTGCTTACTATTAGTTTATAAAACTGTATAATTTCTAAAAGTGCCTCATTCTTTGCTCTGTTATGAAACTATTTTTAAAGATATAATATGGAAAACCAACTACTTTCCAGGGCTCACACCACTGATTGTGAGCAGTACCTGGCTCTGGTTCTGTGCATGCAGTCACCTACTTAGCTACTGATAAATATACTTTGCTTAACAAAATAAAAGCAGTTGTTAATGGCAATTAAAGTGATTCCATACACAGAAAGAGTTGATGGTGGCTTTGCTTACCCAGTAGATTAATGCTGTAGGGATTTTGATGAGAAAAAAGAAAAGAACAGAAGAACAGCAGAATTCCACATGAAAAGTTGGGGTCCTAAGCAGGGGCAGGTGAGCCACATCTTGGCAAGAAATGTGACTGGGTTGGCAAACTGAGAGCACATTGGGAGTTTGGGGGAGTCCCCAAAATTGTGGATGTGTTCCCACTTTGGGTTGCCAGGTGAAGCAGAAAGCACCAGATTGGGGGGGGGGGAAACAAATCAAATAATCCCACATTAGCTCAGAATAAGGTATACTAAGTTTTTTCTTCATTTATTAAAAGGGAAACTCACAATGAGAAAATAGGAATGGGGTCTGACACTTAGGTGTGGTGCATAGGAAGAAGAGAGGCTGTGTTGGAGGAGGCTGCCATTTGTTCTGGCTGCTCAGAACCGAAATAATCATACTGAAACTTTATTATTTAAAACACTGATTGAGACAAATCCTTCTTGATCCTGAAGTGGAGTAGGTACCGTTGTTTCTGCTGGTGTTGAATCCTGAGCAGCGTTCGGACATGGGACTAGAGGACGAACGAAAGATGCTTACCGGATCCGGAGACCCCAAAGAGGAAGAGGAGGAAGAATTAGTGGACCCCCTGACAACAGTGAGAGAGCAGTGTGAGCAGCTGGAGAAGTGTGTGAAGGCCCGGGAGTGGCTAGAGCTTTGTGATCAGCGTGTGTCTTCCCTATCACAGACAGAAGAAGACTGTACGGAGGAGCTCTTTGACTTCTTGCATGCACGGGACCACTGTGTGGCCCACAAACTCTTCAGCAGCTTGAAGTAACTGCGCAGGTTCATCACCTCAGCCTTGTCTCAGGGCATCAGGAAAAGTTCCTTGTGGTTGTGAACCATTTGTTTCTAATGTGTATCACAAGTTCTTGAGAACATCATTATGGCAAGTAGCTTTGCCTTGTAATTAGCAGTGATTCCATCTTAATAAACTGATCTGCAGTAAGAAAAAAAAAATAACAAAACAAAACATTGATTGACCCATTAGCTCTCTCTTCTTATTGGCTAACACTTATATCTTAATTTAACCCATAATCTGTGTATTGCCACATGGCCTTGGCTTACAGGGCAAAGTTCTGGCATCTATCTCTGATGGGGCTCCATGGCTTCTCTCTAACTCTTCCTTCTTTCTCTTAGAATTCAGTTTATTTTTCTCCACTTACCTCTATTCCCTGGCCAGGCCCAAGAGAGTTTCTTTATTAACCAATGGTATTCATAGTATACAGAGGGGAATCCCACATCAGGGATGAGTGGGCAGGACCATGGCTTTTTTGATACCCAAAGCAATGGCCCACATTTTCCAATCACTCAAAAGCCTTTAGCTGATGGACTATGACTTGATTCACTGCAATCTTATTCACTGACCTTTGTCAATTACAGTTATGCACACTTATTGTGAAGCATGCTTCTGACAGTATGGCTAACCACAAAAGAAGAAACACTACATAGTTTCCTAGGAAGGTAAAGAACCATTGTTTAACAGAACACTATAACAATTTATCACAAAAGTCAAGCAAAGTAAATTACTACCACATAAAGATGAATGTCAAAGCTTCATAATAATAATCAATTTGTTTTTCATATTGGGATGAAGTATTTCTGACCTACTAGTTCATCTTAGACCATATTATTATTTTAGAATGAAGGCAATTGAAATTATTTTTGGAAATGTATTCAGTAAATAGCTAATTTTCCTACAGGGCTGCTTTTGAAATGTTAAATAATCAGTTTTGTCAGAATATAAAGAAAATAAGTAATTAAAAATATTTGGATATGAAAGAATATGATGAATCCAAAATGGAATAAAAGGGTAAAGTGTTGCTTAAGAGTCAAAGTTCCAGCATGGAACCATTCAACCTTTCAGGAGTAAGGTGGAGGGGATAAATCTAAAGCTCTGTTAAACACCTATAAGATAAGGACTCCACGCATAATAATTCTAGAAACTTGTGGTTTGAGAAAATTGTTTTTGAACTTTGGAAAAATGCAAATCACTAGTAAATTATTAATCATCCTGTTGCTTGGGTTACCAATCACCTGGCTGAACTCCAGTTCAGAGTTTGTCTAGCTTTTTTTTGTCCGTGAAGCAAAATACCCAAGCCTCAGGGTCTGAGCTGCCAAACCTGGATGAGTACAGATTTCATCCCGAGGATGAGAGGTTTATTGTTCCTGGTTTTGAAGTCTGGGACTCATGCTGTTGACAGAGGTTTCCTACTTCCTGGTCCAGCAGCTGTTCAGCCCCAAAGAAATACACACAGGTCTGCATTAATTATAAACTGGTTGGGCTATTAGCTCAAGCTTCTTATTAACTCTTATATCATATGTTAGCCTATAATTCTTGTCTGTGTTAGCCACGTGGCTTGGAAACTTTATCAGTGAGGCATTCTCATCTTGCTTCCTCTTGATCTGAGTGATGACTTTAGACTGAGCCTTTCTTTTTCTTTTCTAGTTGCCCCGCCAAGCCTTCCTACCTGGCTACTGGCCAATCAGCATTTTATTAAACCAGTTCAAATGAAAAATCTTTACAAGGTACAAGACAATTGTCCTGCAGCATCATGTGTTTGTTCTGAGATTGGAGGCTTATTCCTTTGGACTTTCTTCACTAGTGGACCTGGCATTTGCTGCTCTTGTAACCAATCCTCCACTTCCAGAAGCAGTAAGTATCATCATCAGCTGGGAACAGGCAAGTTCCAGTAGTGTGACAGATCATGGATAGGTTCCAGATACCGGGAACATTCATTTCTAGAATGGCTATTTTGATAGAATTATGGCCTAGGATGTTGGAACACTTTATATTCTTTAAGGCTTGGCAGATATCTGGAGCTCTTCCAGTAACTTGGGCTCATATTGTTTTAATTCTTATGTCACATCTCCTTTCCCCATCCTTTCATCTAATTTCTACTTTTAATTTCTTCTCCTGTCCTTTTCCACCATGCCACTGCTAACACAGCCACCCCCAGAATGGTTGCCTCTGCGACCTTCATAGTCACTATTATTCTTCTTTCACCTTCTATATCTCTTCTGTATTATACCAACTAAAAATCTCCTACTGCTCATACATTTTAAAAATGGCAATAAAGTACACATCCAAAGGAATGCTCTCAATAGATCTACCTTTGCAATACCACGTGGCATAGCATAATAGTACTCAAATTACTTTATATATGGGCAAAATGAGACACATAATGAACATACATGACATATGTGGCAAGCTCTTTAGAACATCATTCTAATGAAGGCCAACATGAAAATCAGAAGCCTTCTACTGGATAACCCGTGATCTTCCCAGAAGGTGTTTGTGAATTGCAGTGATATTCCAAAGGAATCTTGATATGCATTTATTTTCATAAGCTATTTCATGCTACCTTCTCAAATTATTGATTGTAAGTTTCAAGTTCCTTGAATTAATTTCTTGAAATGAAATATACAGAATGAATGTGGATATTGATTTCATTTTAGAGCAGGTGTCTAATAATTAGTGGTTTCTTTTGTTTAGTAATTTTTAAATCATTCATTTTCCTTGCGTAGTGCATATGTAACTGACTACTATTAAGCTTAATAAACTAAGGGCTTTTAGGCTTGCATAAGACTGTGAAGTTAGAAATGAAGTCATTAAAACTGAGTATCATAATATCCAGTAGTTATGGCAATTGTTTCAAAGTTATATATTACTCTGAGGCTAAAATACAAAGTGCATTATATTGCTCTATGATAACAGTAGTCAATGATCATTGCACTAAAACCTATTTATGAAGTTCAACTTGCAATATTTCTATTATATTTAACAGCCCAATATCCACATTATGTGGATATTTAGAAGGAAATGTTTACTTTCTGTATGAGCATCTTTATAATAGCTCCTACTAAGGTATTAACAATAATATAATTAGAATTTTTCTTGAAATTGATGGTAAGATAAATTCTGGCCTCTAAGAATTAAAAACACCCAAACTCTTAATGACGTCACAGACAATGCAGCTGCACAAATTAAGATAAGTCCAGAGAACTTTTAAGGTTAGTCATATAAACTTTGTGGTATTATTCTTAGCAATGCATTTCACTCACTACACTCTGTTGGTAGTAAATTTTATTCATGTTGGCAGTAAAAGTAATTGCTTTGAACATTAAAACAGGCATTATCGGGGAAAGTTTAACAGGGTTTCCTTACCCCACGTCTGCTCTCTGCATTTCTTTTTACACAAATAAATTGAAACAGGCAAATACAAGTTTACTAGTTTAAAAGTGAGATATTGATAAGGGAATAATTGGAATTTTATATGGGGGAAACCTTTCATTATTTCTCATTTGTTTGCATTATATAAATTTACACTAAAAAAAAATTTACACTTTTTACTTACCAGTGCTTTTCTTCTAGCCAGCAAAAGGAAACTTAAGACAAACTCATACATACTTGCGTGTGTGTGTGTGTGTGTGTGTGTGTGTGTGTGTGCTTGACTGTTTGTGCCACTACTGACAAGTCTGAATGAAGACATAAGCAAACTTAGGTAGAAGAACATAAATGCTGAGTCCACAAAGCAATCCTGTAGCCTTCAGAAAGAAGCTCGTTCCTATAAACACAAAAATTATAAATATGAATTCTAAATAAAGTATCACATGTTTCCTGAATCTATAAAGCTAATTCAAAAAAATTTTTCAGTACATAAATCTGCTCAGAAGTCATAATCTGAAGCTAAAAATCTTGAAGATACCAAGAGAGCTGCTGGTTGGAAAACCTAAGACATATCTATTCTAATAACAGTGAAGACAAAACAGCCTTTTCCCCAATATTCTTTTGTTAAACTGTCAGCATAAAGTGCTGACCACATTTAGAATGGGTCTTATAACCTTAGGTCATCTAAGAAAATCCCCACAGGAGAATCTAGATCCTGGCAATTTAATTCATCTTATATCTTGTCAAACTGATACTCAAGATTAACCATCATACCCATTACTACAGAAGAATTTATTTTCACAAAATCAAGTACTACACTAAATAATATTTAGGATTAAAGAATGAAACTTGATAAATAAGGTTACAAGGAATGACAAATCCCTAGAACTTCATCCTGGGGAAAGGAAAATGGAAACCTTGATCTTGTCTTCTCGGCAGAGTTTTTCCACATGGGTCTAACCCCTTTCCTTGCCAAAAGTCTCAGCAGAAAAGATGGTTCAATGATAAGCAGGACCACACTTGGGAAAAAAAATAGCTTAGCCACACATAACTAATGATTTCTGTTTAAACAAAAATCTCATGTTGTCTCTTTATTTCTATCCAGTATGGCCAGATTGGGTAAATTATTCCTTATTTAAATTAGGGAAATAATTATGGGAATTTTTTTTTCATATCGAATATATATGGTTGTATTTGGTTAGGGCACCAGGACATCACAGAAGGATAAGAGATAATAGTGATACAATAAGTAATTATTTGCTATCTTTAATATTTTTTAATGTATGCATACTACATAGTCTTTTTCACATATGCAAATGAATATATGGCTGAACATTTTGGATACACACACATGCATGCACACACACACACAAACACACACACACACTCATATATATATATATATATATCAGTAGCTTTAAGGAATTTCATAAAGCAAAGATCAAATTTAGTATTAAGAACCTGTAGAGGGCTGGAGAGATAGCTCAGTGGTTAAGAGCGCTGCCTGCTCTTCCAAAGGTCATGAGTTCAATCCCCAGCAACCACATGATGGCTCACAACCATTAATAATGAGATCTGGTGCCCTCTTCTGGCATGCAGGCAGACATTCAGACAGAATACTGAGGATACTGTATACATAATAAATAAATAAAATCTTTAAAAAAAAAAAGAACCTGTAGAAAAGTAACCAATTATACACACATTAAAATGGCATCTTTTCAGGAGCTGGAAAGATGACTGAGACCTATGGAGCATTTACTTCCCCTGAGAGGACTCAAATTCAATATTCAGAACCCTTACTGTGTGACTCCCAACTGCTATACCTGTGGTACATTAAAGGGGCCACAGACAAGCAATACCACATGTATTGAGTTTTGACAAAGAATTTTACAGATACAACACCAGTAAACAGCTAAGATAAGCCTACAAGTACACAATACAGTCATCACAAAACAAAGCACAGTCTATCTCCTATCCAAACACAGCAAAATATCCACTGAATAAACCTGTGAATTTTCCTGTAAATTGAGGTCATGACTTCGGAGGAGTTTCTGAAGTAAATTGTAAAAGAAACTGTTATTTCGTATTTCATTCAGAAAAGACTGCTTGCATACAGACATTTCAACTACAAAATATATAATTATATATTTGTCAGCACAGACAGTTATTTTTTTATTTTCAGTGTTTTTTTTTTCTTCCTCGATTAAAATCAGCTCACACTTTAGAACTACCCCTAAAATATTAGCTCTTTCTGTGACCCTTCTTGCAATAATGTAAGTCTTTCTTTCTCGGTCAGAGGACTTCAAGTGAATGTTATATGGAAAATCATGTTTTATAAGGAAAATTACAAAGTTCTTTAATAGAAAGATGTTGAAGTTTTTTGAGATATCTTCACAGATTAAAAAAACTGAAAATTATGCTGGTTTGATTTCTTTCCATCTTGGTGGTAATAACAACATTGTTTTTAATGCATTTACAAAATGTTTTTGGTATAACAAAACAGCCTTGATTAGTTCCCTGACATATTTTCATCATTAACTTGGAGGCTTTGCTGATATAGTAGCACAGTATAAACTTTTCAGCAAAGTGCCTTGGAAGCTCAATGAAGATGGATGCTAAAAAGAAATCTCACACTAGCTCAGAAATTAGTATAATAAAGAGTTATTTCTTTAGGGGTAGACTCACAGATCATAGTCCTCTGCATGAATGGGGCAAAAGAACCTAATCCAGCATCTGGAAGAGAGAGTGTGTGTAATTATATCACTTTACATCAGTATTTATAGTATAAGAGGCCACACCAAGTGGGCTGGTATCTTAAAGGCTATTGGCTGAAGGAGTTCCTACAGCAACTCATCAAGCTTTTTTGTTGTTGTTGTTGTTCTTTTTTTAATTCATTTATTTTTATTGAAAATTTCCACCTCCTTCCCTCCTTCTACTTCCCTCCACCCCCTCTCCAGTCCAAGGAGCAGTCAGGGTTCCCTACCCTATAGGAAGTCCAAGGTCCTCCCTGTTTCGTCCAGGTCCAGAAAGGTGAGCATCCAAACAGACTAGGCTCCCCCAAAGCCTGTCCATGAAGTAGAATCCAAATCCAGCGCCATTGTCCTTGGCTTCTCCTTCAGCATCCACTGTCAGCCACATTCAGAGAGTCCGGTTTGATCACATGCTCCACCAGTTCCAGAACAACTGGTCTTGGTGAGCTCCCATTAGATCAGTCCCGTCGTCTCAGTGGGTGGACGCACTCCTCGCGGTCCTGACTTCCTTGCTCATATTCTCCCTCCTTCTGCTCTTCATATGGACCTTGGGAGCTCAGTCCAGTGCTCCAATGTGGGTCTCTGTCTCTATTTCCATCTATTGCCAGATGAAGGTTCTATGGTGA
>NC_022010.1:91059257-91060633 GCF_000317375.1 Microtus ochrogaster
AAAAAAAAAACCAAGAAGTCCAGTCAAGAGCAGTTTCTTGCCCAAATGCCTAAAAATAACTAAATAAGGAGCCACTTTGATGCCCATATTCCTTTTAAAGTAATTGGTGCTGCCAGAAACAGATGTTTCATGTCATGAAATGTCCGAACTTCTTAATGCATTTTAAATGGACATCTTGATTGCTTCCCCTCCCCATATACTCTTAGATTCTCCCATCGTCACTACCAACTAAATTTTACTTGTCAAATTCAGTGTCTCTTATATTAGTTACGTTGTACAAACAAGTTAAATCCATTAATAAGTGGGTAAAAATAGGAAATGTGATATATATGTGTGTTTGTGTGTATATAATGTTATGTGTATTCATATTTAAAGAAGTATTTTATTTAACAACATATTTATTGAAATATGATAGTTACAAATGATTAAAACTAAATAATTTCACTTCAATACGAGAAGTTTTATAGTCTCTTCAACAGTAAGAGAAAATTCTGCAGAGGTTTCCATAGGGTTTTGAGGAGTCAAATGTACTCATTGTTATATTACAAATTGTTTTTATGCCGTCTTATTTACGTTAGATGAAAAATTTTAGAGAATATAGATAAAATATGACTCTATCAATTAACAGTATAATATTGTTCAAATAAAATTTCATTTAAAAAGAAATCTTATATGTAATGTTACATTATCAGATAAAAAGAAGTAAAAATAAAAAAAATGGACACATGGAAACATCAGTAGTTATTGTGCTTGTTACCTTGTTTGTGGTGATGTCATAGGAATATTCACATATCTTTTAGTTCATCAGGCTGCATATATAAATACACAAAGCTCTGGTGTTATACAGCACAAAACAAAGATTATAGTTTGTAATAATTCACTGTGAATTTCAATAGCAAGATGATAAAAGATGAGTAAATCCAGCAACTTCAGAGGCCTACCAGAAGCTATGTGGTTGGTATATTTGATGGTGATAAATGAGGTCATTGTAGTCAGAATACACAGTGAAGGAAATGTTGCAGAAGTCATTCAGGCAGTCAGGTACTTAAGGTCACACACACATTTAAGTTGGGAATTTAATGATGAACTTAGTAAATGCTGCAAAGAATTTACATTTCCCTCATAGTCTGGTACTGTGGCCTACTTCCACTTCCGATATAATCTCTTCTTCATCCATTCAGAATCTAGTTAATTATGCACTTTGTTTTTTTTTTATGCTTTAGTCCTAAGGTGGTGTGTGTCTCCACACATTTATATGTGGTATATCTGAATCTTTTTTTTCTCATTGGTGACACTCTTTTTTTTTATTGAGAAAAGGAAAAAAACAAGTTTCAGCCTCCTCCCAGCCTCCCCTTTCCCTCCCCCTCCTCCCACCC
>NC_022010.1:91062776-91063470 GCF_000317375.1 Microtus ochrogaster
AAAAGTATTGGGTATATCTGAATCTTAAGCATTTGCTGACTGGTATTTTTAAATGATCTGTTTTAGGAATTGTAGTTAAAGCCCCTGATAATAGCAGAGTACCAGAGAGATTTCTCATTTTGCCATGTGAGAGAAGTTGCCACCCAAGAAAATCTGACCCTATTTTGACCCCAAATTTTCTAACTGCTTCCTCTTGGTCTCTGTCTCCAGAAAAAAAATAAGTAATTTTCTGTTTTTATGTGTTACCCAGGATACAGTGCGACTTACAGTAGCCAAGCTGAGTACGCAGTTTTCTTCTTGTGACTGTCTGAATATATTTAGTGAGGTTCTTATAAAAACAAGTATCAGAATTGGCTCATACATACAGGGACACATTGAACTTAGGATAGCTAAGTAAGGCAAATGTTGCTCAACTGCCTTCTACAGAAATGCTAGATACCTGAGTGGAGCACAATTCTGATTACAACACTCCTTTGGTAAAACTCTATAACAACTTCCAATATGACTCCAAGTACTATTCAAATCAGTTTTACTAAAATACTTGTTTTTTAAATGCATCACTACATTATCTATGTGTGCTATATGAATATTCAACTGTGTAATAGAAACATAAACTGATAAATGTGTTTTATAATGGTTAGTCAGCTTACTATTACCATTGTACAGATTTTTAGAGCTAGCATTCTACTCATTT
>NC_022010.1:91064044-91084349 GCF_000317375.1 Microtus ochrogaster
TTAATTTTAGATGGTAAAACTTTTAGAAGGTATTTCATACAATTTTAATTCAGTTTATCATCTTTAAAATTGAAAATGACTCTTTACAGTAATAATTGCATCTTTTTTACTCACATTTTGTAATCTTCCTGCTTATACACTAATCATGATAAAACATGCCAATCTCTCTGTCTCTGTCTTCCTCTCTCTTATATTTACACATACAAACACAAAGCCAAAAATAAAAAAAAAAAACACAACACCACAGGCTTCAGTTTCACTTCCCAGGTATCACAAAACATAATGAAAGAGATAAAAATGTTTTATAGTTGACTCATTATTCAATGGTGCCTTTGACTTTGGCATGAAAAATAATTTCTATCTATCACTGACATCCAACAACTTTCAGTTATATATTAGCAACCCAGCACTCTGATAATGAACAAGTCCTTTCACTTTTCAAAGTTTCATTTGTAGCTTCATAATGTTAATCATGTCAATCTTAAAATATTGAGTGAATGAAAAATGATATACATCATGCATCTGACTTACAATAAACAAACATAAGATAAATACATTGATGAGGAAAAACAGAACATATTGTTTTACCTTGATCCTTCAAAATAGAAATAATGCTACCATGGAAACGTTGATTTCATTTCCTACATTAAGTTTTGATAACACAGTAGATGTGTATTGAATTCTCTCCCAAGGAGGGCCTATAAAATACTTTGAAAATTATAGGCTCTCTCATAATGGAGAAAAAGAACAAAGATCCAGGAACAGAAAACAGGCCTTTATGTTCTCAGCACATTTTGACTTATAGTAGACCCAAAGGAAGGCAACAGAGACCTATTGAAAGCAGTAAGTTAATATTTTACAGCCATGCTGGGCAAGGCTCTATTTCCCTTGGACATAATATCGACACAATGCTACCATATACACTAGTTGTTAGAAAACAATCAAGATCTGTAGCATTAAAGGAAATAGATTTCTTGCCAATAAGAGTTGAAATTATCTAAAGAAAATAAAATAGCAATTTACCTATAGGCCAATCACACTACAGGGAGAAAATTACTACTCTAAATTATGCTTCAAGAGTTAAAGGGATTTCTAAGAAGCTTTAAAGACAACATTCAGAATGAAAGCTTTAAGTTTATTTGAACTGGCAAAGGCTTATAGAAGGATGAAAGTGTGTTTGTAAAGGTATGGTAATGCCCACAATGGGGCATCTTGTCCTCAGAAGGATTTTAATAGGAATGTAGAATTGCAATGACGATTGTCTCTTGGATTTAGAGATGTTTGTCCCTTAGAGCAAAACACTACACCACCATTGCATTTGTAACTTCTTTCTAACTTGCATTTCATTTTTACATTTTTGAGACTTATTTCCTTGTGTATTTTATGTATATGAATGTTCTGTCTTCGTGCACAGCAGACGAAGGTATCTGGTCCTATCAGAGATGATTGTGAGCCAACAAGTAGTTGCTGGGAATTCAGATTATCTGGGAGAGCAGCCAAGTACTCTTAACCACTGAGCCATCTCTTTATCCCACTCCTTTTTGTTTTAAACAAGAAAACTCTAACGTGTACAGTAAGTATGCCAGCTTGCAATTATAAACTTCACACAGAAAGAAGATGAATAAATCATGTTGCATGAAACTCTCAGAGAACTAACCCAAAGCTGTTCATAATGGGTCAGGTACAAGACAAACACAAAAGGAAAGAAGGTACAAAGCAGATGAAGACTAGATATAATGAGTGCCAGGCAGAAGTAACCTCATTACTGACACCTCTGTAGTGCAGTAAAGGAGACTATCTCATTAAAATGAATGACTTGTGTGAAGAAAGTAATCACTTTGTAAACCAGATAGCCTTTTCTTTCTTGTCCACTGATTGCTACGTTGATGTTGAAGCACTGTGTTTGATTATTTGCTTATGATGTACCCAATTTCTGGATTTACCTATTTGAATTTGATTTGTTAGGGTTATGTAAAAACATGCTTGATCATAGCCACACACAATTCTTATTGTTTCTCTAGCCTCTACACTCCTTTATCCTGCTATGGTACATGAATCATTAACTAAAGATCAATCTTAACAGACAGAGATTGAGTTCTTTTATTTGTGAGGTTATATCCCCCTTTCATTTTGAACCTCTTTGCTTATTTCTCTTGCTATCAGATAATGTGTTAGCAAAATGCTGCATATTGAAATGTCGATATTCATTTGCAATATTTACAGCGATGCTTTAAATGAACCCAAGCTGTGCAAGATGATTTGTATGTAAACTGCTCACTGCTTAATCAAACTCATAAATTTGACTGAACATTTAATCAATTAGGCTTATATGATTCTCTCTATTTATAAAATTCTTCAATAATACAAAAGACAGAATAAACAATAGTGTATTTATTAGGGAATTCCTAAATTGAACTTACAAAGGGAGCTATTTGCACAAATATTGAACATGTAACTAATTGTGAGGTAGGAGACCAAATTCTATCTAGAGAATCAACTTTAATGCTGACGAATCAAAAGTCGTAAAATATTTTTTCTTTCTAACAGTCATGCCTTATTTCATTTCTTGACCTATTGGGTAAATAGAAAACATCATTTATATATGGTTTATTAACAAACCTTTGCAAACATTGAACTCAAATATATTACAATAATTCTATGAATATTCATGTGATGGTTTTACCTATTATATTCATTAAATCTAATGTAGTATTCCTAATGCTCAAGGACAATATTTAAATAACAACAATCTCAAAATATCCTCTATAAAAACAAGAAACTAGTAACAGACAATGATTTTGCATAGGTACTAACAACAGGAGACAAGAACTGGAGTTATCATCAAGGCTCTCCGATATTGGGAAGTGTTTTAAAAATCAGGTAATATAGACAGCTTCAGAAAACCCCATTATCATCTTAAAGTGATACTGAGAAAGAATATTTTCAGTGCCATATCTCTCCTTTCAAATTTCTACATAGTTCTGAAATTAAGAACATGTGTTATAACAACAACCAAATGTTAATGGGAGTTGGGGTCAGCGTGAATGTAAATGAGATATGCTGAACACTAGAGAGTGTATCTGAAAAGCTTAACCATATACCTGGAAATTTTATTCAGGTTTCCCTGCTGATGTTTATAAAATGTATCCTTTTATTATTTTGGAGGCTATGTGTATTTGTGTTCAAGCATAACCAGACTCCTGGATATTTCATTCTAGTTTCCCTGTTTATGATTATAAAATAGACCCTTTTATTATTTTGGAGGCTTTGTGAATGTGAGTTCCCTTCTTCATATTCATAGATTGTTCTGGTCAGCAATAAAAACTCTAAACTCTGAATATGAACCTCTGGTCCTTATCATAAAGATGCTCTTTGTTCAAAGCAACAGCAACAGTACATGTTTGTACTCTGAATATGTTTGCCTAAAACAGTCAAGCATGATGACATTGGATGGCATTGACGTCTCTACTTTAGTCACATTCCCTAAATCAAGGACTACAGAAAAGAGGGTGATTCTATTTATTATGTGTGTGCGTGTGTGCATGTGTGTTATGGTGGTGTAACTTGCTGTTCTTGTATGACTCTTCAAAGTGGGAGTGCGGTAGTCTCTGTTTTGCCTGCCTTTGGGAACCCTTTCATCATACTGGGTTGCTTTATCGACCCTTGTTAGGATAATTTGCACCTAGTCCTATTGTATCTTGTTAAAATGTGTTCAGTGGATATCCCTTAAAAACTGCTCTTTTCTGAAAAGAAAGAGGAGTAGATATGGAGGAGGAAAGGGAAACTGGGAAGTTGGAAGGAGAGGAAACTGTGGTTTTGATATTTTGTGTAGAAAAAGAATAAATAGGCCAGGTGGAGGTGGCACATGCCTTTAATCCCAGCACTTGGGAGGCAGAGGCAGGGGGATCTTTGTTAGTTCAAGGCTGGCCTAGTCTACAAGAGCTAGTTCCAGGACAGGCTACAAAGCTACAGCGAAATCCTGTCCCCCCAAAAAAAGGAAAATAAATGAAAAAATAAGTAGAGGTCAACCTTTTGAGAGGGCATAAGGAAGGGAAAGAGTTGGAGGGAAAGGGAAAGGTAAAAGTTATTTGAATATTATATATATGAAATTTTAAATAAATTTTAAAAAGCTGAAAATAAATACAAATCACAACCTGTTTTATTTGCTCATTATTATAAGTCTTGCTGTTGCTGCCCCTTTGCTACTGTCAGCCTACAAGAATCTTTCAGCTTCAAACTGGATTCCCTAAGTAAATCATCAACATAGGGTCTATGCTTTAAAAATCAATAACATCAAACTTAAATATGCCTTTGTATTTGCTATATAACAGTAATTTGTTTACTGCTGCATTGAAATCCTGAGGTGATGATGGTGAAAACTCACATTTTTAAAAAAATTCCTTGTACCATATGAAACTTTTGCAGTGTAAAGATGGCAAAGAATTTCTTTAAAATATATAAAACCACTAAAAGTTTAAAAGAATAAAAACTGATATTGCATTAAAACCTTTAATGTATACATATTATTTAGCACAAAATTATTTACAAAGAATATTTACATTTAAAAGGAAAAAGAGAAACTTTTTTAATTTCTTCATTCTCTTAGAATAAAGAAAATTCAGAAACAAGTGAAAACCTTCCAAGAGTAATAAAAATGTTGAGTCTATTTAGATGATCAGTAGGTTAGGTATTCATGAGTGCTTATAAATACACATATATACATATATGTAGACATGTGCATATCACCAGATATGTATCTAAAAGTAAGACTTAAAGAAGACATCATAATTTTGAACCAGAGTGCAAATAAGAAGATGGAACAGGAAATGATCATGGTAGGTGCAACACTCATGTATGAAGCTCACAAAAAAGTTAAATAATTAAATTTTAATAAAAAATGTTGCAATGTTTCTTATATGTAAGGGTATTTTGAAATTAATTTGCGAGAAATATTGCTACTCTTTAAATTTACTTTCATGCTATGATCTCTGGGCGCTACAATAAATTACTATAAGCTATAGTCATGAGTAGAATTGGAGGTAGAGGTTGATTTTTCTAAATAATAAAAAATAAAATATGAATGTTGTTATTAAACAAATCATTGCCATATTAATAAAACATAAGGGTAATAAACAGTAATTGATAATTGTAATCTAGGCTACCTTGTGACCAGATTTAAATTTAATTTTAAAAGTAAATATGTAAATAAATGTAAAACTTTTACTCAAATGTAAGTGGGCTTTCTCAACAATATATATTTTTAAAATGCTGCTTTAGAAAACATGAAAAGCTTTTTACATTTTATTTCTCTTGAATGCCTGTTTTAATACAAAACAACCATGCTGTAGTCTTTAGGTTATTCCTAAGATCTCTTCCTGGCTATAGCATCAATGGAGAAAGTCCTGTCAGATACCCTTTTGCAAAAGCCGCAGATAATTTTGTTTTTCCTTCCAATTTTGGATATTATTTTTCTAAATAATACATCACATTTTAATTCAAATTTTTACTAGAAATTATTTCTTTAACCTAGTTGTAATTTTCATTTTGAAATGTTTTATCAATATTGATTGTATACCATTACATTGAACTATGGTATATTATGTTAAAAATGCGTTATTATTCATGCTTGCCTTTACAACCTTATTTCTTTATTATGAGGTATAAATATTCATTTTACTAATTTGATATGTTACATTATACATAATGGAGGTGGGTCTTGTATCTTATCTATTGCTTTCATTGGTTAACTAATAAAGAAAACTGCTTGGACTGATAGGACAGAAAATTAGTTAGGCGGAGTAAACAGAACAGAATGCTGGGAGAAAGAAGCCAAGTCAGGCAGTTGCCATGATTCTCCCACTCCAGACATACGCAGGTTAAGATCTTTCCTGGTAAGTCAGCTTTTGGTGCTACACAGAATATTAGAAATGGGTTAGATCAACATATAAGAGTTAGCCAATAAGAGGCTAGAACTAATGGACCAAACAGTGTTTAAAAAAATACAGATTCCATGTAATTATTTCAGAGCATAAGCTAGCTGACTACCAGGAGCTGGGCAGCAGGAATGCAGCCCGCAGCTCCCGCAACATATACAGAATAAAAAGAGTTTAATATTTTATCAGTGAAAGTACTTACAACTCACTACAATAGTTATTAACTTTCCAAAAATCTTCCCTTCTTTAAAATTTTCTACTGGTAAAATATCAGCAGTACTTATTTGAACAGCATGTTTATCGTTCTGATTTTAATACTATGCTTGTAAAATTTCCACATTTATAAACAATATATTGCCATTCAATTTCAATTGAAATTATATCACATTGTAGTGCATTTAATTATGTTATAGCCAAATTAAATGCACCAGCAGGCTAAGTTGTGCATTTGTAAATCTTCCACACTAGCCATAACTGCACAAGGTACATTTAAAAATCATCTTCAATATATTATAGTTCAATACATTTAATCATTGGGCCATCATCATGCATGGTCTCAATAAAGCTATCCTTAAAATAGTCGATTGGAAAAATTTGACAGTGACAGCCATGATTGATAACATTATATAATTGAGTTTTTCCTAAAATGGCTGCTATCTACTCCCTCACCTTAGCAGGATAGTAGAAATATCAATAAATTGAAAGTGTTACCTTCATGTCCTTAGTTATAAGTTTTCACTTTACCTTAAAATCAGCTATGCACACCTAGCATTGGCAGATGACTTGTGGGACCATGCATTGAAAGTGTGTTGCCGTTCCTACAAGATAGACACACATTTGATACCTAATACTGATTCTAAAATAAGTAAATACATAAAGATATGACTTAAATTTAGTACTGCTTATAATAATTCACAGACACAACACACATACACACACACATAGTTTAAAACACTATCTTAGAAGACACAGTGGCAAAAAGATATAAAATCAAAATTGTCAAATAGCTCCTGAAGGAAAAATAGGAAGAAAATAACAGGAATGGACCCTGCCCCTCTGTTAGGTATTATAGATAATGGTCTATTTTTAAGGAGAGTGAGAAGTTTTAGGAAAGTTGTATGTTACTGAGCATTATAAGTAACACTTCAACTAAATTTCTAGCAATATCTCAATAACTATACAAAGTCTGTTATAAATGTAGAAACATTTGATTAATTAATATACTGTCTCTTTGGGTTATTTCTTAAAATTATGTATTTAAAATAAAAAAAAATGTGTGTATGTAAGTGCAGTGCCCACTGAATTAGCTTTACTTCATCAAATTGACTGTCCAATTTATGCCCATGTGGACATAGAAGTCACTAGTTAAAAATCATTAAAAAACATTATCTATGGCTCTCACACATCATTGACATGTACTTCTGTTAGTAGTTTAAATTTCCCTTTCTAGAACTTTCCCTAAGACCATCAGTTCACCATAGAAAATGGTACTCTCACTAAGGAAGAAATCTCATTTCATATCACCTGTGCATATTTATGATATATGAACTTTTCAGACCTCATATCTTTAAAAAAGACCTAGAATGAACAGAGTAACTGTGGTAATTAGCTTTATTGAGCTGAATGATTGTGACTCACAAGATTATGATAAAAATCGTAAGTTATATGACACATTTCTATACTAACCTTACTCTAGACTTTACTATTTCATTTTTAGGAATCTTAATATTACCTCTCATTTTGTATATAAAACAAACAGACAAAAGCTAATCACTATAGCATCTCAGTGTCTTTATGGTAAGGATGCATGTGTGTGTGTATGTATGTGTGTGTGTGTGTGTGTATCTTTCTCTGTGTGTCTGTATAGGTGCAAGTGTAGGCACTTTCACCCACTGAGCCATCTCTGTCCCACAGACTACTGTCAATGATTCTGTCTAAGATTCTCAGTAAAATTACACTGAATGCTACAAAAATAACTTTGTATTTTTGCCTTCCAATTCATTTAACAAATATGGAAATGTCTGTCTAACAGACAAATATCCAGGTTCATTATGTGAACAAAATTTTTTAAAAATTCCAGAAGATTTACAAAAAATAGTGTGCTTTTCTCAAAATTATGAAGATGAATTAAATGAACACTCTAGAATATTAAAGTAACCAATTCTTGACAGTCTTATCAAACAGAAAGCATACTTTTATTCTTCTAGACATCAAGTAAACCCCAAAAGAGGACCTTAAAAATTGGAGATCATAATATCCCAATGAGAAATAAAATCAATAATAAGAAATGGAGTAATAAAAAGGCAAGTCATCATAATGCATTTGTAGAATTAGAGATTGAGAGAAATTCAATTAAAAACATTGATTAAATATGACTTCTAACACTGATTATATTATTCCCGTTACTTTAAATGTTTTTCAAAGGAAAACTATCCATATCTTTTGCAAATTAGTATTTTGAAGGTTTGATTAGGTTTACATAGAAAAGAAAAAAATCTTTATTAGAATAAAAGCAACCATATTTATTAGTTATATTTGAAGTAATTTTCATTTTATATTCCATATGTTACCAGATTTCATTATCAAAAACTGACCTGCTCCCTGCTCACAGCAGCTATGATCCATTAATCCAATGCACTGAAATTATATATCGCCTTAAGAGTTGTCTATTGTATGGGAAAATCAAATGTAAACCCTACGGTGAAAAGTTTTGACATAATTAAGTATATGAAATACAGTGAATTGAAGACAAAATAATAATAATTCAGGATATTTGACTAATTCTACAGAAAGTAATATGAGGTTTGAAGCAAAATATAAATTACTAGTGTTTTCTTTTTACTGTTTCATAGAGAAATCATATGCTACAAAATATTGATAATTGAAAAATGGTACTTAGTTGATTATCTTATTCTCTCTTTTCAATACTAGATTATAGGCTGCATGAATGTACACTTCATTAAATATAATGATAGTATGTTACATTTATTTTTTGTTTATCCATTTGTAACCGACTAAAGAAGCACCTATATATAGTTGAATAGCTACTCTCTTCCCAAGGAGTGTGAAGGTTGTTATGGAATATTAATTTATCATATGTTACATTTGCATATGTTGTGAAATAATTTGTTTAATGATGCAAAGATATGCTACATTAGTTTGATTAAATAAAGTTAACCTGCAGTTAGGAGAATCAGTCATGAACTAACTGACAGGAAGTGGTAGGAAGGAATCATAAGCAGCTAAGTTTTTTTTTAAGCTCCTAAGCAGGGACAGAACAGAACAGAACAGAAGGAGGTTTTTTGTTTGTTTGTTTGTTTGTTTGTTGTTGTTGTTGTTGTTGTTGTTGTTGTTGTTGTTTTGACTCAAGCTAGAGGAGGTTAGCCTCTTGCTGTTCAGGCCCTCTGAGTGAACAGAATTTCATCTCAGCCTTTCAATCCTGAGCTCTTTAGAGGGGTAGAGATCTAGATACAGTTCCCTTTAGCATCAGTGACAGAGTGGGTGCCTGAGGGAATATAGTATTCCTGCCTGCCTGTGGCAGGTGTGCCTGAACCACTACTGGTAGCTGCTGAGTTGCAACTACTGATTAGGACATGGCCTGTTTAAGGGGCAGTTGCTGAATTTAATGAAAAACAGCAGAAGGTATATCATACATGTGTGCCACTATAAATCAAAAGAAACTTTGAAGATATATTCTCCTATTTATCTTCTTGATGGAAGCATATAAATACTAATTATTTGTAGAAAATACCTTGTACTTTTTAATTTTTCTTTTATTTATGTCTTTAATGAGTTCTTTGAGAATTTCATACATTGCAATTTGATCATATTCACCCCTTTGCTACCTGCCAAGACTCATATTGCTCTCATGCTATATGTATCTTTTGCATATTGTATTTTTTAAAACCACAAGTACAGTTTGAGATTCCTTTTTAATCTTAAACACATTGCCTTTCTTTGAGCCTGGTTATTCTATCCATGACCACACACTTAAAGAAAATTGACAGACACTCTCACAAAGACAACTCACTAAGCAGGCTTAGGATTCAATTCTCACTTCCCCTGTATATGTTGGAATTTGTTCTGGCTTGAGATTGAATAGTACTTGAACATGCTGTCAAAAAGTCCTGTGAGTTCTTATGTTCACTTGTCCTGCTGTGTCCATAAAACATGGTTTCTTGTCAAGCACCAACCCTGTATCTTTCAATGTTTTGATGTCCTCCTCCACAGTGATATCTAAGACTTGGAAGGAGTTGGGTGATATAGATTTTTCATTTATGCTTGACCAGTCCTCAGTGTATTTTTTTTTTACACCTAGAGCAATTGGGGTTCTGTATGTGCTTTAATAGACACTTACTACAGAAAAAAGCTCTTCTGATGAAGTTTGACAGATAAAGAAATCTGTACATAACATGAAAAACTATTAGGTTCCAGCTTATCACTATGTCCATTTACCAGAATAATAGTTGGTGGCTCTTCCCTTGGATCTAATACATGTCTAATATTAAGTTATTTGTCAGAGAATAAGGATCAGTTATAAGTTTCACCTTGTGTAGCATGCCTTAAGTCTGATTGGAACATGAGTGCTTAATATTATGGAACTCATAACAATACCATAGCAGTGATGACATTATGCCTCCCCACTCATTATTATATCACACAGAGTTCAGGTTTGGATCTTATTGCTATTTGTAGGTGTTAAGGACCTTTGTCAGTTATCAGGTTTTGGTAGTATCAAACCAGAAAAAATTAATGAAGCAATGAGATAAGAAAGAATATAGTAAGATAAAATATTTATAGTTTAAGTAACATGATCTATGATATTTTTATTAGTAGTCAACATTTGCATTTAGTAATTAATTCAAATAGTGAAAGCAGTAAATTTAAGTTTTTTGTGTGTTTAATATTAGCAAGGTCAAAATTTAGAGAGAGCAACTGATTACATTTTTAAATATAAATCCCAATAAGGGGAAAGAAAATGGAAGTTTTAATAAATTAAAACATATTTAATAAATTAGGTCATCAGAAAATAATGACATATACTGAACCAAGAGTTAATATCTAAAATGGAAATCATCCAAATGTAAAAATAAACCATCTTTACATATGAGAACATTATTCTCTAACTTTCTTAGAAAAAGAAATAAAAGTTCAAAAGATTCTAGAGTAGAGACTAATGACCATTGCATAATCTAGTCATTTAGAAATTTAATGTATCTTGCCAAGTTACAATTCCTCACATTACCATCATTTTTATGAGTCTGTCAACCTTATCTTTGATTACAGGCATATGGTTAAGTTTGAAACACATACCTGATGTCATATTTTGTTAATATTATATTCACATAAGATAAATGACTCCAAAATATTTTAAAAATTGGTCACTCTGAGAGGAATAATGCAATAGTAGAAACAGTGGGCTGAAACTACTTGATGGAGTAAAACCTAGGATATCAGCTGAAGAAATTAACATAAAACATAAGAAATACACAGTTTGTGTTCATAGCATAGCAACAAAGACTACAGTAAAAATTATTGCATCCAAGTTAACAAAGAAATATCGTTACAGCTTATATCACATTTTGACAGTAACATGCTGATAAGAGGAGATGACAATACACTGCTACTGTCAATACAAAGGTCACCCAGAAAAAAGTAAAGAGAAATGCTGTAGATAATATAATAAACAAAATGTACATAATAAATCTTTACAGAAGACTTTACCTTAACACATAAAAAGGTACCTTATTCTCAAAACCTTATAGAACTTCATTCAAAATTGACCATATATTTGGACACAAAGAAATTCTCAACATACAACAAGAAAATGTAAATAATACCCTACATTCCTGTATGTTGATCAGTAAATTGATAAGATGACCTGACTATGAGTTAACGCAATTCAAAAATCTTTATTTGACTTTTTATAAATAATACAAAAATACATACTGGAAAAGATGGTAGACTCTTCAACAAATATTGCTTTCAGAAAAATCAAAACAGACCCATAATTAGAACCTTAAATAAAAGTCAACTCTAATGGTCAAAGACCTCAATAAAAAACCAAATACGCTTAAACTGATGGGAGAGAAATTAGGAAATAGCATAGAATTGATTGACACTAGAAAAGATTCTCTTAATAAAATACTCCTAGTAATGGCATCAAGACCAGCTAATGAATGGGACCTCATAGAAATGAAAAACCTTCCAAGTGACAAAAAACAACCTCCTCTGAATAATGCACCAGATCACCTAGAGCATGGGAAAAAGGTTTTCTTTTTTTTTTTCAAACTAAACATCTGATAGATGGCTAATAGCTAAAATATATAAATAATTGAAAAATCAGATGTCAACAAATCAAATAACCCAATAAAAATGGGGTATAGACCTGAACACCTAATTCTCTAAAGAGTATATATACTTAAATGGCTGAGAAGCACTTAAAAATATTCAGTATCTTTGGCCATCAAAGAAATTCAACTCAAAACTACTTTGAGATTTCCTGTTTCATTCATCTGAATGGCTAATATCAACATAGCAGGTTAAAACTCTCTCTGGTGAGGATGTGGAGTAATATTAGTGTGAACTTGTACAGACATGGTGTGGAAGGTCTTTCTGTCTATGGGTTTCTTTTATTGGATAATAAATACAAAACTGCTATGGCAAGGGCAGACAGAACTAGGCAGAAAAAGATAGGCTGCATGCTGGGAAAAAGAGGGAGGAGTCAGAAAAAAGACATGGAGTCACAGGAGACATATGCTGGGAACTTTACCCAGTAAGCCACAGTCACATGGTGATATACAGATTAATAAAAATGCATTAAATTAATATAAGAGCCACTAAGAAGCCAAAGCAAATGGGTTAAGCAGTGATTTAATTAATACAGTTTTGTGTGATTATTTTGGGTCTAAGCTAGCCAGGCCACTGAAAACCAACAAGCAGCCTTTCCAACAGATACTGTGGAAATCAGTGTGATGGTTCCTCAGAAAGGCGGGAATTGATCTACCTTCAAATCCAGCTGTATTACTCTTCTCTTGGGCACATACCCAAAGGATACTTCATCTTACCACAAAGACACTTGTTCAACCATATTCACTGCTACTCTACTCTTAATAGCTAGAAATTGGAAAATCTTTAAAGGAAAAAACTAGATGTCCCTTAACAGAGGAATAGATTTTAAAAAATTAGATTAGGCCAAGTTTAATCAGTAACGTTGGGGGCAATTCATTGGTATAGCTTCTCTGACATCTCTGGGATTTCATTTGCCAACTTCCTGTTTCTCTTCTTTTTACATTAATTATTTGTAACCTTCTGCAAAGAACCCTGAATCTTAGGTGCAGGAGTGTCTAGTGGGACTGGAGTTCAAAACTCTGCATTTTGATCAGTTGTGGTGTTCAGTAGCGGTCTACACCTGCTGTAAAGAGAAATCTCCTTGGTGAGAGGTGGGAACTATTGTTTATCTACCTCCCTGCGAAGATTGCCTGGTGCTTCTGGGGACTATATAATCTATACCTCAAGAAAGAGGCTTTCAAATCAGGTCCAGCTTGGATTCTTTTAGCCTCTTGTCTGAAGTGCCTGGTGTTTTAAGCGATGCAACCTTGCTTTTATCCTCTGAGAGCAACAAAAGTGAAATATCAATATCATATAATATTTTGGGAGTCTCTTGGACAAACCTGAACAACTCAAAAGAGGGCTTATACCTGATGTTAGGGTTTTGAGAGATGAGGATTATTAAATACTAACTCACATACTACAGGTATGTGAGTTAGTATTTAATAATCCTTTGTAAATGTGATCTGTGTAAGGTGCCAACCTGTAGAACTAGATAACCTCAAATTAGCAATCCTGTGGCAAATGCAGTTGCACAATGACGATTAGTGAATCTGAACTACTTTTACAATCACCAGAACTGACATCTACATGAAGCTTTGGAAATGAAAACTAAACGGTGCTAATTCTATATTTGATAAAACCCTTATATCGTTTTTGTCACATAGAAACAATTCCATAGACAGCAACTAATCCACTGTGATTATTTCTTGGCATATTTTCTCCAGTCATTACCACAGTGCTAAGGGATTTATTTTGACCATGATAGCAGGTGATTTATTATTTTGCAGCTACAGATTGAGACAGCTGAAAGTGGTTTTGAAATGGAAATTGTGACATTTACTGTGGGAGCAATGATCTTATACAGAAGCCAGGTGGTGACTGTTTGCCATTCCAACAGATGGAAGTCCTGCAGAGGAATGTGTGTGTGTGTGTGTGTGTGTGTGTGTGTGTGTGTGTGTGTGTGTGTGTGAATGTCTGGTTTCGAGTAGCTTAAATAATGAGAGCTTCTTTGTTTTTCCCTGATAGAATTTGTATTTTGTGTAAAATTAAGTATGAAAAGTCTCTTTTTGCTGAGTAGAATGTAGCTCTGCTTATATTGATTTTTTTCAAGTTATCACAACTCTTCTAACCACTCCAAGTTTATAATGCTATAATGAATATTTACTATGACCAAATAATAATAATGATGCTATAAGAATATAATTATAAAAATTTACACAAACATTATAGTAAACATTTGTTTTCCTTAAATTGAATTTCTGTATATCTTTTAGGCACCACAGACATTACATCAATATTAATTACATAAGATATCCACCCCAGTCTTCCTATTTAAAGTTATGTTTCATTCTATAGTGCTAAATACTTAATTGAAAATAATTGCATGTTATCATCTTGTTTTCTCTGTGTTGATCCATATAAAACACGTTGATAAATTTGCATATATCTTCTCTACTTATAATCTGATATATTTTAGAATACTAATTAGGTTTTACTTAGACTACTATTTGAATATATAGCTATAACTACTGAATAAAACTCAAGATATGTTTTAAAACAAATACAATGCTAGTTTCCTAAAATAATTTTCATTTTCTTTTGTTATTTGAGATTATAATACAACTGTATCATGTACCACTTTCTTCCCTCAAAACCCTAGCATACAACCTTTCTTGGTCTTTTGTAATTTAATTGCCTTATATCCATTAATATTTAGTTATGTATATATTCCTAAACATGTAAGTATGACCTTATCAGTCTACATACACAAACTTACATAAATGTTCACTGTATATGTTTTCTGTAGGAAAGTGTACACTACAAATCATTCTTAATGAGAAAGACAAAGCATTGAAAAACAAACACCTTGATAGTAGGCTTAAATGTGCTAAAAATCACCTTTGAATAATACCATGGGTGTAGCTCAGGTGACAAAAAGGGTGCTAGTTAAATCCTGACCAAAATTACCCTAGTGAAATATTATGTATTTAAAATTTATGAATTCATTCACCTGAATGAACAGGGAAACAATTTCAATGCCCACTACATTGCAAACTCTCACCTTTCATTGCTGAGTATGCGTTCCTTTTATCATGTTTGATTTCTAACTTCCAGCTCTATCAGTGTGTAAGTGCTAAATAATTCTATTTTCATTGTGTCCATGAGCAAAAATACTTTTATACTAAAAGTTGTTATGATTTAGGTTCATTTCACTTTTATTTAAAATATGCAATCTAATTGATCATTTTATTCTTACTGCTCCTGCAACACACAGTTTCTTTGTATCATTAACTTTAATATTCACTGACAGTAAGAGTACTATCAATTTTACTCCCTAGAAACACCTTCTTACAATTACAATTGCTTTCATGGTCTCCTCATATTTAATGTTCTGTGCCTCCATATAAATGTGCTGTTATCTTTAGGGGAACAGTTAAATATTTGATATATATTTGGTGACTTAAAAAGATGTTTCTATAATTACTAGTAAAAGAGCTTTCCTATGATAACTGTCTCCTCTAGACACAGAACAAATGTTTCAGGAGATAAAAAATGAATTCTTACATTATATTTTGTTTTAATTTTCGTTGATTTTACTGGTAAAACAAAATGAAATTTTTGTTCTTTTTCTATCATATAAGAGGCTATTCTGTTCCTTTCCAAGCTTTTACAGAAATTTATACAGCTTCTGATTGCACTAAGCCTCACTGCCTCACAGCAAAATCCATGATCTTCTGGCTGTTACAATCTCTTTCCTATGTTTGCAATGTTCCCTGAGCCATAGGTTCTGGCATATTTTGTAGATGTATACTTTGGGTATAGACTCATAAATTCTCAACAATATGACTCTCCAGATATAAGTTGAACAAAGAGATCACCAACAGACATGCCAAAATGAATAGAGAAAATCCCCCAGTTATGTATTCTTTACAATGATCAACTTAGTAAAGTGGGAATGGGAGAGGTGGTCCTCTGCAGGGAAGAACAAACCAATGGGTTGCCCAGTAACAAATTAACAGCCCTGAAAACATACATACAAGTAACATTGTTGGACTCAACAGGTTATATGTAGTAATATACATATACATACATATGCATACACAGACACATGCCAATGCATACAATAACAAGACGCAGAGAACCACAGCCAAACATTAGGCAGAGTCAGAGGAATCCCATAAAAAAAAATGGAGGACTGTAGGAGCCGGAAGGATCAAAAACATCAGGAGAACAAGACCCACAGAATCAGCAAAACACGGTTTATAACAACAGACAGAGATTAAAGATTCAGCCATGAAGCATGCATGGTTTTGAGCAAGGTCTTCTGCATATATGTCATGGTTGTGTAGCTTGCTGTTTTGGTAGGACTCCCAACAATAGGAGTGGGGGTGTCTTTTATTCTAATTAAACTTAAGCCTCAATTAGAATTGAGGAAATTGTTAATTGAAGGATTGAAGGATGTCGAAGGAGAGGAGTCACTCTCTTCAGGTTTTTAACCACTGATGAGTTTCACAGTCTCAAATAAGAGTTGTAAATTCTTATTCATAGAGATAATAGAAATTAAAGTCAGCAAGCAAAAGAAAATGACCTGAAGATTGGGAAGAGACCTGTAATGAGACAATGGGATTCCTGGGGCTAGGGTGGAAATAAGAAAGAAAGAGATAGGCCATGAAAATTAGAATGCAATGGATGCAATTACAAAATTGTCCAAAATTAATCTGATTATTAATAAAAATATGTACAGGCTAAAGATTAAAGTTCTCAAAAAGAAAGAAAGAAAGTAGCCTGGGAGGCAGAGACAGACGGATCTCTGTGAGTTCAAAGGTAGCCTGGTATACAGAGGGAATTCCAGGACAAAGATATACAGAAAACCTGTCTCAAAAAGCCAAAAGTTGCCGGGCGGTGGTGGTGCATACCTTTAATCCCAGCACTTGGGAGGCAGAGGCAGGCTGATCTCTGTGAGTTTGAGGCCAGCCTGGCCTGGTCTATAAGAGCTAGTTCCAGGACAGGAACCAAAAGCTACGGAGAAACCCTGTCTCGAAAATAAAAAAAGCCAAAAGTTTAAAAGTAAAAATAAAAGAAATAGAAATAAAGCCATGTAAATATAAAAAAAATACACAGAGAATCTTGCTGCTGTATGTTATTATGCTCTCTTTGAATTGTTTGAATGCTGAGGAAGGAGCAACAACTGCTAAAAGATATTTGCTTATAAATGCTGCAGAATTAATCCAAGTTAAGTATTCTGAAAATATCTTGGCAGTACGTTACTTTGGAGAAGAGATTTTGCTTTTGTTTCCACAGAAAATGAGAGGCTGTGGATTTATTCAGAGTTAAGAAAAATCAACTTTGATCAAGAAAGACCACCTGAAAAATCTCCAGCAAGAATATTTGGCCCAGATGTCTGAGTTCTTTATCCAGAACAGGTTCAAGACTGCTGCCGGAGATAATCAAGACTCACAGGAAACTTCAGTTAGGACTTGATCATAACTCTAAATTTTCTTTAGGTCTTCATAAGATTATCAGTGCCCCCAACCAGCTGGATGTAGCCTGGAATACTATGCCCACATTCTCAAAAAATGGACTATGGATATTTTCCTTTTTTTTTAAAGGGGGGAAGTGGTGTGGGAGAATTGTCTGTATTCTGTCAAGTTATAAATAAATGCTGATTGGCCAGGCAGAAAATACAGGTGGGAAAACCAGACAGGAAGTAGAAATGATGTAACAAGAACAGGAGAATTCTGGGAAAGAGGAAGTTGATTCTTCCCACTCCTGCCCAGATCAGCAGGAGGTCATCTGCCCCTCTGAAAAAAGGTACTGAGCCACATGGCTAACACAGATCAGGAAAATGGGTTAATCAAGATGTGAGAGTTAGCCAGTGAGAGGCTAGAGCTAATGGGCCAATCAGCTTATAATTTATGGAGACCTATGTGTGATTTTCTTTGGGGCCAAACAGTTGTGGGGTACTGGGCAGGACAAAAACCCCAACAAACAAGCAGGCCCCCGCTCCATGTTACATACTACTATATGCCAAATTGTTTTACAAATTAGCTCAATAAGAGAATCAAATTGATACCTCTCCTAGTTAGCTTTGCCAACATGGCATGGCTTAGAGCCAGAGATTAGAATGCTAAAATGAAAGAATTACATAAACAAGACAAATCTGTGGAGATGTGTATAGATTACCATAATTGTTAATTGATGTAGGAGGGCCCAATACACTATGGGCAGCACCGATCCCTAGTAAGAAGGTCTTGTCTTTCGTAAATATTAACCAAGCATGATCCCAAGAGCAAGGCAGCAAGCACTGTTCTTTCATAATCTCCGTTTATGCTCCTGCTTGAGTTTCTTCTCTGACTACATTAAATGATGAACCATGGTGTGGAGTTTTACAACAAATATTTTATTTCCAACTTGCCTTAGTTAGAGCGATTTATCAGAGTCACAAAAAGGAAATTAAAACCATATGTCTCTGAGATTTCACTAAAATCCTAGTCAATTCTTATATACTTTTTTTTTAGTTGTTGCTGCTTTTTAAGCTACTGCTATCTCAGTCAGCAACTAAGTAACTACAACTCTGCTACTACCGGTAGCAGTTAGACCACAAGAGCCACAGCCTGAGGAATTTTTGTTCCATTGGGCACTGACTCTATCAAAGCTACAAAGGCAATTTATCTAAATGTCTTTTCCTTTAAAGAACTCATGATTTAAATATTGAGGTAGAATTCTGCTTCCCCAAGAGGTTGAACAGCAAGCTACTCACCTAGCTCACCTCTTCTTGTCTTGCAAGTTCTTGTGTCCCTCTTTGCTCCTCCTTTAAAATATGTGCAAGATTTTGTTGATTCCCTTAGGTAGCCTTACCCTCTGAGGAGTGGATGGGGTGGGATGGGAGAAGGTGGAAGAGACAGGAGAAGAAGAAGGAATGGGAAATGGATTTGGTATATAAAATGAGAAAAGTATTTTTTAAAAATTTTTGTCTTTAAAATTTTCTTTAAAATTTATTTTTTTAAAAAAAATTAAATAAAGATCATAATAAGATAAAATTAAGAAAGCCCTTTTCCACCTGGCTACTCACTAATACTTCCTCTTAATTATTTGATTACTCAATCTCCTGACTTCAGGTGAGTTTTATTTAATCAAACACATCTTTACTTCATTAAGCAAATATTCCAGAGCCAGAGCATAGACAAAAGTAATACACCTTCAAGTAATATTCTACAGCAATACTCCATTGATTATTTTTGGTTTATAATTAGGTGAGCAAAATAAATTTTTAGTATATCTTTTGGAAGATTATTTTTGACTTGAAATAAGGTACACCAATAATGAAAATTTAAATTTAAATATTAGAAAAATATGAAAATGCATTAAACCAACTGACAAAGAATATTGGTTGATGCACCAGTTCAATCACAACATCCTAAATTATATCCCATTATTTTACCAAGGTATCACCAGTGTACAAAATTATATATTCATACAAATTTTAAATATTAGAAACTTGGAAATACATACTACAATGGAAGACTTTTATTTTATACACTTTTTCTTAACTAGATATCTAAGTTGTATTCTCATAATATTGGCATAAATTTAAATTAGTGTTAGTATATAATAGCAACCAACTCAAAATCAGCAAATGCTTATTCTGAGACAAATCAGTGAACATGACCCAAGAACATGAACTCAGGTTATACAGTGACATGTTCTATTGTGGAAATGGTTTCATGAATGTTTTATCATCACATAATGAAAAGACAGATATCAAGGCTTTATGAAATACATTAATTGGAGCAGAATGGTACCGTCAGGCAATTAAATCTGCTCTATAGGCTTTAGATGCTATTTAACATTCTTAATTCCAGGGTGGTAAGAACCAGTCTATTAAGTTAAAATGTCCCTAAAAGGTTTTACTTGAAATTCACAAGAATATGATGTTAGATACAGAGTTAAGCAATTCAACCGATTATTCATTATTCAGGGAACTAAATATATCCCACTGTTCTTTTGGCTCTGATCTTGGAAGCCTTTAGGAGATTGTG